>NC_047111.1:26507518-26807518 GCF_902500255.1 Thalassophryne amazonica | reverse complement strand
GAGGAAAAAACCTCAAGCAGACCAGGCTCCATGGGGGTGACCCACTGTTTTGGCCATTCTAACATTTACAAGGTTTTTACAACATTTTACAAAGATGAAACAGAAACCAGGAACTCAAAGTAACATCAAAAACAAGGTGCAATTGTTGAGATGACCACACAACCATTTAGACCACAGGCAGAGGGGTCATGCAGGGCCCTGGAGCGCAGGGCCAGCATTCATCCATCATGCCGTCAGTGGGCCAGTCATTGCGGTAAACGTTATTCCAAACGCAGACTCAAGTCTGCTGCATCAGCTCCAGGCATGGCATCTCATCATCAGTCCAGTGCTTTAGTACTATATTATTAACGTCTGTATTTTGTTCATTATTTATTTGATTTGATTTGTTCTGAGTACCACGATTGTGAAGACCTAAGTACTTCAGTTTGTTTTTTCATGTTTGACATGGATAGAATGACAACTAGAGCACCACACTCAAGAGTGCAAACTTCCACCAACACTAGTTGACAATTCTACAAATTTTTATCTTGGAAAACATTTTCAAGGTCAAAGTCCTGTTAGATGTGGCTTTTCATAAGCTAAATTAGATGTGATCAAATGTCAGGAGTATGTATTTAGTTCATGCACTTGAATCAAAGGTTTTGTTGTGGTGTCAGGGTTTTTTTTTTTTTTTTTCAACTTTTCAGTTTCTGAATTCTTTTTCAAATAATTTTCAGATAGCATTGGTTATCTCTGCTCTGCACAATTTGTCATCGCTTTTTGGCATTTGGTTTCTGACTGATAATTGGAAGATAGACAAACAGGCATAACCAGAGGTGGACTCTCTGGTGACGGTGGCATAGAACACTGGACAAACCGCTGGACATTATGGACGATGCCAGTCACCCTCTGCACACCGTCATCAGTAACTAGTGGAGTCTCTTCAGTCACAGACGGCTCCTTCCCAAGTGCAGGACCAACAGACTGAAAAACGTCTTTGTCCCTCAGGCCATCAGCCTGTTCAACTCCTCACTCAGGAAGAGGCGGAGTAAAAGGAAGACAGAGGACGGGCAGGAGAGGAACAACAGTAGCAGTCCGTAAACCAGTATCAATCAGTGTGTCTGGTATTTATAGTACTTGTATTTGTGTATTTATATTTGCAATTTTTTTTTTTACTTTCACTTTTGATGTTCTGTGTGTTTCTTACCCTGTGTGCTGATATACAATGCTGTTGGAACCTCAATTTCCCTGGGGGAGTCTTCCCAAGGGACTAGTAAAATTCTATCTAATCTAATCTTATCTAAAATTGGAACCTCCATCCAATTTTGGTGGTGTAGTAAATCTATAACAGAAAAATGAGAGTGGTTGAGGCAGTTTTGATTGAGATATAATTAGGAAGTAACCTGTTGTGTCTGATGATTTGCGGACATTTATGCTGGATTTTACAGTCACAAAGTGAGTTTTACAGGTGGATTTTTGCGACCGTAATACAGCATGAATCCGCAAATCAGACACAAACAGGGTTATTCCCATTCTAATGCAATGCCAACCTGGAAATTCTGTGAGCAGACCCACAGATTTCGCCATTGAGTTAAATCCATCAATCAATCCAGTTAAATCCATGCATTTTGGCATCGTCGTCACCAATTTCTGTTGTTCTCAGCTGACAGCGCCATTATTGACACCTGTGTAGCAAAGCGGTCAGGACGTGGAGCAATACATCAAATGTGAAATGGTCATATATTTTGCCACCGTCTACTCAAGATTTTATGGTCTGAAATCTCACATGATTAACCAATCAGATTTGCAGAACAATTGTAACTGCATTAGAATGCAAAATGTACACCAAATGGGCTTTTCAATATTAAATTCAAATGTCTACAAAATCCACAATCAGGATCAGATCTGGATCTAACTTTGTCAGGTGATAGTGAGTGTTAGTCTCCACCTAACTTTCAAATGTAAGAGTGATTGAGGCACATTTGATTAAGATATAATGTAAAATATACATTAACCCTCTGGAGCCGACGCTGTTGTATACTACGGCTGGGACCAAGCTTTACTAAATTATAAATAACTTTTTAATGATATGAGATAGAAACTTACTTTTTTTTGCTGAAAAGTTAACTCTGTGGACTTTCGATCCACCGTCGGCCATCTTTGTACTCCTCATAGAAGCTGTGTGATGACGTGCAGAATCTGACTGTCCAATCGGAATTGGTTCACTGTCACATGCTTTTCCAAAATCCAATCATAGGGCAGATTTTCCTCATGTGACAAACCAAAGATCGTTTTCAGGAGTGATATCTTACTAGTTGGCCCGTTTGAATAGCCCCCTAACTTTTCCAATGCGCTGAGCCATTACGCACAGCGAAAGTGAAAGCAGACAGAGAGCCTCCCATGACAGTCTCATGTGCTCAAACAAAGTGTGTGTAACTATCAGGATTGCTCCACTAGTTTGCATTTGAATGTTACTGGATAACTCTGTGGCTCTCTCCCTCTGGCGTAAAGCACTGTTTACCATATGGATGAGGTGAGGGAGAGGGGCCGCTCCTCAGACTGCAAGGAGCCAAAGTGTGAAATGAAAGCTGCTTGCAGAGTCAGACAGAAGACTCCAAAATACAGTAGAAATAGAAATTTGTGATGTGACCTTTGAGTAATAGCAGACAGAAATTGCTTTGAGTTGAAGACAAACAAAACGCATAGACCATTTTGTATATATTGTTCAAAATGTGCATTTGTGTTTATTGTTTGAACTTTTTTATTGTCCAGTCTTTCACACAAGACCTCAAATTACCTTTATAAAGTGTCAAAACAGTTGTTTATTATAGTTTGCTGTGTGTGGAAAATTAATTTCTGCTTTATTTTTTTTCCTTTCTTATTTCTGACTGTAAAACGTATTACACTTATAAAACACAAGAAAAATATATTATGAAAGAACAGGTTGTCCTGAAAAAAAGACATAAAACTTGATTGTGGGATGCAGGGAGAACTGTTAACAGCAATAATAAAACATTTATGCCAGGCGAGTGAACTGTCCAAAAAATGCCCTCGGACCCCAGAGGGTTGAAAGGATTTTTAGTGTTAAATTTAAATGGCCACAAAATCTGTAATCTGGATCAGATCCAGATCAAACTTTGTCTGTCGATAAAGGATACCACCCTACATAACACTTTCAAATATGAAAGATATCCAAACTTTTTTGACAGTGGTGAATTTTGGAAAATTCCTTCGATGTTAAAGTTTGGTATTTTTCCAAATTTCAAGATTTTTCCTGACATTGCACTTTGACTTATGACCTTGAAAATTTAATCAGTTCTTGCCTATCAGGATATGAATCTTCAGTAAAAATCTCATAACATATGAAAAATTGTGGTCTTCAGGCTGTTCACAAACAATCAAACAGGGGCCATAACATAACCTCCTCCAAATTTGTTGGCAGAAATAATAAAATAATCCGTGCATGTTTGTAGTATTGTATAATTTATGTTATAAAGAATGCCTGTTTTTGGTATATTATCTGTCAGAAACAATTCTATTTTATCAAATTTGATGTGAAAATGTTTCACAGCCACTTAAAAATAATCAACAGTTTGTCAAAGAGACTTTTATCGATACAGAAATTTTTTTTCTTTAACACTGTTTAAAGTGTTAATTTAACACTGAAAGGTATGGACACATACAGACACTTCATAGTGTTAATACTTGCGATTTTGCTGTGTACAGTTTACAGAGTTTAACTTGTATTGCAATTACATAAAACATGGAACAAGACTGAAGAACACAACAGGATAATATGTAGAAGTTATGCACACACAGACACAACGGTATGGACGTTCATTACACTATTTACATATTTACATTACATTATTCTGGTCACACTTCCTATTAGTGTGAGTGACAGGGGGAGTCCAGATGTGGAAGGACTTCATTCTAGTTATTGCTCCCTCCACTGTAATTCTGCGCTGGGCACTGGCTTGTGTTTGCTCATTTTCTGCTTTAGTGAACTGAATGCTTAAAACGTGGAGGAATGAGTGTTGCTCAAATATCACCAAAGAGATTTTGGATGAGGAATCCTTTGTCAGGAATGATGTAATCTCTTGGCTCCTGCAAGGGAAGAACTCCCACTGATGGGGTGAGATGAATGTCACCCATCAGTCCTCTTTCTGTGCTCATAATTTAAGAACATTTCTGGCTAAAGTCTCGAGGGTGCTGTCCGAGCAGCCCAGTATGACTCAGCCATTCAAACTGCTTCATTTGACCGTTTTTCCAGCTATTCCACATGGGAAGTCAAGACAGCATGTTGAAAAAGTAGCTGCTCCTGATTATCTTAGTCACCTTCAGCTGTTTTTGATTCCCTATACTTCGGGCCCAGTGTATAGAATTTAAAGTCATCAGTTCACTGAACATGCAAAAGAACCAGGTGGGAGCTGAACCTGGGACCTTCTTGCTGTGACGTAACACTGCTCAGTGCTAAGCACTAAGCCACCGTACCACCTCATTTACATCAATCATTAACAAACAGAAACACTGTGGTGTTTTATGAAAAATCTGTCAAGTGGATAGTTTTCAAAAATTGATCAAATTGAGGCTCAGGTTTTCCCTGTGTCTTCTGGGAAGCAGCAGCTGAAATTCTCCTCTATTCCACTTCAAAATGAAGCTGTAGAAGTAGTGAAGAAAAAAAATCCTGACTTTTCTGGATTCGTTTTCTGTCACGTCAACTGAAAAAAAAATGTAGCATTTCATATTATGCTGTATGCTTTATTTCATGGTGTTGCATTCTGTTTTGAACAACACTCACTTGGCCCTGTGTGATCACTCCATGACCCCAAACCCTTCCATAATATGTTGCGTCCGGGTCCAGGTCATGGTGACAGTAAAACAAGCAGCTCATCCCACATGCCCCTATCCTCACCCAAGTCTTGTAACTCTTCCCAAGGGATCCCAAGGCTTTTCCTAAACCAACTCGGAAATATAATCCCTCCAGCGTGTCCTGGGTCTTTCCCAGGGCATCCTCCCATTTGGACATGCCAGGAAGACCTCCCTAGGGAGACGACTAGAGTGAATCCTCACCAGGTGCCTGAACCAGCTCAACTGGTTTCTTTCGATGTGAAGAAGCAGCAGCTCTACTCCGAGTCCATCCCAGATAGTCAAGCTTGTCACCCTGCAGCTAAGTAGTGATGTTTGCATTTGGCTTAGATTAAACCAGAGATATTTGCATTTGAATGTGTTTGACCCCCATTAGTATAGAATAGGCCAATAACTCACATTTTGAAAGTCAAGTCATGTCTGGCAGCTGATACTGTGTTTTGCCGCATCCACAACACCATGGAACCACCTTGGGTCCTTTAGAGCAACCATCCAGGCAGACAACAGGTCATTTTGAAAAGAAGGGGTTACTTAAAAATCTCAACCACTGCTCATCTTTAATCATTTCAGTTTTGAATGTCCCAGCATAAGACCTCAAAAAAAAAACAATTAAACAACCAGTCATTTCCAGCAAATAAATGGCTCCAGGCTTCGGGACTATCTGAACAGTCCCAGGCCTCACTCTTGTCCCTCCATAATCCAGATGTAGTCCTGTCTCCAGCTATAGATCAATGCATCGTAACATGCTCACTGTAAAGCATGTTGAGCATCTATTAGCTTGAAAGAAAGCTATAGCAAGCTGCAGTTCTTCTTCTACTTGACTTTGACCTTGTTTATTGGTGGCAATGGTAGAAAATGTGCAGCACAACAACAAAAAAAATATAACACCAGTTTCTGAAGGAAATTCTTTTTCAGGGAATCTGAGCACCCAGCATTCATCGTTAATTCTGGAGGTCAGTTGGAAGATATATACAGCATATAAAAGGAGTGAGCAAAGTACAGCTTGGATGGTGTGCACTTCTTGTTAGTGAGCAGAAAGACAATAGCACTGACAAACAAGGTCTGGAGGGTGAAAGTATCTGCAGGCAGAAAGCTCAAGTGAAACAACTTTGAGCTTCAGTGATAATTGACACTGCTTCTAAAATAGAAGGAACAGTTTAAAAATAAATCTAAGGGCAGAGCTGGTGATACGACTCTAAACATAGATCGGATTTAAGAGAAGAAGGCAGTCGTACCTCAAAGAAACTCTGAACAACAAGGAGAATATTTACCTGAGTATTTTCCAGCTGCCTTCACTCCCAGAACAGCCGTGGGAATATGTCTTTTCAGAGGTAGCCTTACTCAGTTCCAGTGCACGTAGCAGCAGACATGAGAATTAAGTATCAAACTCACTCCCTCTGCTACAGATAAAAGTCATAAAGATTTATTATTGAGGCGGAACAAGTAAGAGGTGGGATTTGATGATGGGAGAGGAAAAAGTAAGTCAGTAAGTTATCCTTCCTCCACAGCTCTGCTTTAAAGTTAAAGACATGAAATTTGATTATGACATTCAGAGGATTGGCACCACCACATGACCTATGCACCTGTGCTCAAATGTTTATCTTATATTCAGGTCCTGTATGTGCACGAATCAACATTCTACTGAGACTTAACTGTGTAAAGTGAGTTCTGATGTTTGTGAAACTGCAATAAAATGTGTGAAGCAAATTCATTGTCACAAAAAGATACACGATGTGCATGTTTGACATGCTACACGTTGATAGGCTGGTTCTGTAATGACTAGAGCACAACCTGGAATCCCTTCACCGAGTGAAACACAGGTGAGCGGATAAAATGTTCTTTAATGGCAGTCAACAGCCAGGCAAGGGTCAAGGTGCAGAAAGAGATCAGTCCATGAAGTAGCAAAATCCGTGAGGGGTTACACACAAGCAGGAGGTCAAAACACAGAAGGCAATCATATCAAATACCAGAGTCCGAGGGAGCCGGCTGGGAGGCAGAGTGAGGGTCAGACAGCAAAGGTTGGCAACGAAAGGGCGAGAGAGCACAGTGGATGCTGGAAAGCTTGACATGAAAATTCAAGACAATCTGGCAGAGAAAGAGAGAAGAGAGAGTCAATATATACACCGAGACCCAATTATGGAGGAATTAGAAACAGCTGAGGGTGACAAGGGTAAAAAGGAACAGCTTGGCAGGCACACACAAGACAAAAGCTGAAGAAAGTGCACAAGACAGAACCATAGCAGGTTCTCAGTGTGCACTTGCACAATGTAAGTATGTCAGATTCTTCTGATCTGCATTTGAAAATGATGGTGAGTACGTATTCTCACGTGAAAAGACACAAGGCAAATATAAAACAAGTCTACTTACCATTTTAAAAGGCAGAGTGGAAGAATGAGCATTGTCGTCTTTAGTCAGATAGAAAAGCACTCTGTCTACAATGGCTCACAGGCTGAACAATCTTGTTTTCGAGCCTCAACGTGTGTACTTGATTTTAGTTTGCTTATTTTTATAGAATGAAGAATAGGAATATTTTCCAGCATAAGGTTAATGCCCAAGATAATTTTATTAATTGGTCAGTCTAAAAGACACCACACTGAAAACAAAATAAAAATCATTCTATTGTTTTGTTTTGTTTTTTCCATTCGTTCAGACAAAAAGCATGAACAAGTTTGATTCCAGAAAATTCTAATAAAACGCACACACTTTCCATAAATCTTGGGGATAGCTCTTGAACTTATTTCCAGAAATTCAGTAATGTGGAAATGAGAGCTGGAACTTTGAACTGGCAAAATGACTTGGTAAAGGGAATGACCAAACTGATCAGATGGAGAGGAGGAATGTGGGCATATTGTGTGGACAAATGAACACATGGATGGTTTTTCAAACTGTTATGTTACTGTGTGAATTGGTGCATAAATTATTACGAAGGAAGCAAATACTAAGAGTGTGTTGGGAGTGACGCGTGCATCTGACAGGATGATGAGTGTGAAGCTGGAAACTGAAGGGGTTTTACTTTACTCTTTCAGTTTCTTCAGTTTCATTTATATAGCACCAAATCACAACAGAGTTGCCTCAAGTTGCTTCACACAAGTAAGGTCTAACCTTACTAACTCCCAGAGCAACAGTGGTAAAGAAAAACTCCCTCTGAGGAAGAAACCTCAAGCAGACCAGACTCAAAGGGGGGACCCTCTGCTTTGGCCATGCTACAGACATAAATTGCAGAACAATTCACAAAACAAATATACAGGAAAAGCTGTTGGTGCACAGGACAGGAGGGTCTCCAGCACAAATACCACACCCATCTCTGGATGGAGCTGCACCTTAAACAGAGAGAGAAAAAAAAAGAAAAAACAGAATCAAGCATCAGAAAGACAAAAAAAAAAAAAATACAGTATAATTTGTCAGCATTAAACAACAAGAAAAACAGAAAATACTAAAGTGATCGCCGGCCACTAGCCCTAAGCTTTCACAAAACACGGGCATGATAAGAGAAAGCTCTGTGACCCGCAGACTTCTTCTTCACCCTAGGGACACAAAGTAGTCCTGAGAATGCAAAGCCCGGGCCGGTACATAAGGTTTAATTAAGTCAGCTAGGTAGGGAGGTGCCAGTCTGTTAACAATTTTATAGACTAGTAGCAGAATCTTAAAATCTGATCTCACTGGGACAGGAAGCCAGTGAAGGGATGCCAAAATGGGTGTAATGTGGTCGAACTTTCTGCTTTGTGTCAAAAGTCTGGCAGCAGCATTTTGAACCAATCTTTTACTGTGCTTTTTTTTTAAATCTTTTAATTAATTTTATTTTGTTCTCTGAATTGTGTGAAGCGACCCTCCGCAAAAGTTTACCTACCCTGGTGATTTTGGCCTGATAACATGTACACAGGTTGACACAAACAGGTTTGAATGGCTACAAAAGGTAACCATCTTCACCTGTGATCTGTTTTCTTGTAAAGTGTGTGTGTGTGTATAAAAGGTCAGTGAGTTTCTGGGCTCCTGACAGACCCTTCCATCTTTCATCCAGTATTGCACTGACGTTTCTGGTTTCTGAGTCATAGGAAAAGCAAAAGAATTGTCAAAGAAAAGGTCATTGAACTGTATAAAACAGGAAAGGGATAGATATCCAAGGGACTGAGAATGCCAATCAGCAGTCTTCAAATTCTAATTAACAAGTGGAAAATGAAGGATTCTGTTGGAACCAAATCACGGTCAAGCAGACCAACAAAGATTTCAGCAACAACTGCTGTCATTTTGGATGAGCAGGATTAGGTGTGAACATAGAGGAACAAAGCAGGTTGGACGGTTTGGACACAAAGTCAGAAAGGTGAGATTAAGATGGTTTGGACACATGCGGAGTACAGACCCAGGGTATATATGAAGAAGGATGCAGCAGGTGGAGACTTTGACCAGAAGACTTTGACCCGAAGAGGTTTGTGGATGTAGAGAGAGAGGACATGCTGGAGACTGGTTTGACAAAAGATGCAGCAGACAGTAAAAGATGAGACGTGATCTCCTGTGGTGACCCCTTAACAGGAACAGTCAAAAAAAGACCAACTCTTTGTTAAGACATAAAATAAATGAAAAGGGTTCTGTTTAACTTTAAAAACACAATTTGAATCTTTTGCACTGAGCTGAATTATATGTGTAAGACTTGCTTTATCCTTTTGGCTTTGTTTTATTTACCATAAAAAGTTCAGTCAAGATTTGTAAACATGGCAGACTGACATGATAAATGTAAGCAGATGTGCATATGACACGCAGTGAATGATATGGCCCAGCTTCATGTAATAAATCAGAGCAGCCGTATGTGCCCCAGCATACAGACACAAGGACACTCAAAAGATAAAATTTGACAAAGAAAGTTCTCATCTGACATTTAAACAAATGGAAATCCTTCACAGTGACCTGAAAATGCAGACTTGCCACACAAGAACTTTACCAGCTTTTTAATAGAAGCCAAATAATAATAAAAAAGTTAAAGTGAAAACTTTTCCAGCTCATTTTGCTTCCAAAGTTCACTATGATGGAGGTCACAGACACTCTGAGCTGGCCCAACAGGGACATTTCAAACAGATTTGAGTCATGTTTGACTAGATCCATACAAATGGGTCCTGGCATCAAAGGGTCCTCTGTATCAAAGTGAGATTCATTCTTTTGAATTGATGTATATTTTTGTGAAGACGAGTGAGGGAATCCACCAAGACACTGGGAAAAAATCATGGAGTTACAGGTTTCTGTGGCTGTGACTGGAGAAGTTGTGCATTGCCCAAACTGTGTCTATTGCATCACCAGATAAAAAAAAAAAAAAAAAAAAATCACATTTCAAATACAGCTTGCCAGAAGGCACATGGGAGATTCAAGCCTGGATATGATCAGTTTTCTTATTTCAAAGTCTCTCTGTTCCACTCCACCCTGAAGCACCACAGTGCACCAGACACCATTCACTACGCACAGTTTCTCCAATCACAA
The DNA here is from genome assembly GCF_902500255.1 of Thalassophryne amazonica. NCBI lineage: Eukaryota > Metazoa > Chordata > Actinopteri > Batrachoidiformes > Batrachoididae > Thalassophryne > Thalassophryne amazonica. The sequence continues at coordinate 26,797,207 of NC_047111.1, read as the reverse complement.
CCACAAAAGTGTACAACTCCTTCAAATTGCCTTTTAAGAAAACCAGGTACAGTCAGACTCAAATGTGATAAAACAGATTATTTGTAAAAGTACAACAGTGCAGTTATGTTTGTTTGAATATGGAAATTGTAACCAAGGATTAAGCATGGAAGGAGGTACAAGCACTGGGGGGAGCACACCAGGGTGTGGTTAGATCAGGTCCAGGTGGGTGTCTGGCAGCAGTGAATCTGGAAAGTGGAACAAACAGGATTAGACCACACACAAGCAAGGTTCAAGAGGTGCACTGATGTCCAAGAGGAAAACAGATTAGAGGGAGAGAGTGCAAGCAAACATGCATGAATTATAACACTACCTACTCCAGTACTTGCAGATTTACCTCACAGTACCATACTGTTTGTATTCCTTAGTGATTGATGCTCAGGATTTTTTGTTTGTTTGTTTGTTTTTTGACAATAATCCTTGTTGTTAGTTTGTCCAATTTCATGTGTTCTCTGACAGTGGCTGGTATAAAAATGACTGTAATTCCAAAATGGTTAATGCAATCTTTTGTTAAATCTCTTGAATTAAATTATTATCACAGCTGAAACTCTGTGCTATTAAGTGCATTCTGATTGTTCACTTTAACTTCACTGTGGTGGTGTAGAAGCAAGTAAAAAAAAAGGGGGGGGGGGGGTTGATGTCCAATTACTTATGGGCCTGACTAAAACAAGGCAAAAATAAGGCACTCAAACCTTCATGTTTCCCAAAAATACAAATGATAGAAGTAGACTCAGAGAAAACATATTTTGTCCAAGGTTGATCGTTCCCTCTTCCACCACATGCAACAAAATCATCTTTGACATCTCAGCACATCTTTATCTACACTTTCAGCAATGCATCAAAACTCCACCCTGCTGAATCTTCACTACAGAGATTCACGTTTTATTTTCTTTTTTTTTTTTCTGGGTAAACTGACACATAATGTTAAAAAATGGCACATTTTATTTCTCAATGTTAAAAAAAAGTTTGTTTAGGCACTGTTTTGTCATCTGAAGAGAAGAAACAGTGATATGCTTCCAATATTTAGATTTTTGAATAATATATGATTCATTGTGTGTGACATAAAATTTATTTTGTAGGGCACTTCAGTACTGCTTGTGCTGGCTTATTGCTTTTTTTTTTTAATGTTCTTATTGTGCGTATGCTTTTCCCCGTGGATAAGGATACCTAAATTCACATGTCCTAATAACTCAGGAATAATCAGATTGATGGAGAATCTGAATGGAACTGTCTCATGTAAAACTTGGCTATCAGAATTAAACCGTCGGATCTGACCAGAATTTTTATATATTAAGGGCCCCTTCAAACATAGTACGAATAAGTACAACTCAGGGTGACTCATGGGGAAACAACTCGTATGAGTGAACCACGAAAACATCTCGCCAATGGGCAGGTGTGCACAATCCCGGTGCAACAGTGTCTTTCGAGCAAGAACACAGTGTGAGCAGCTGCACCACATCACGCTGCTGTTGTGGAGAACAATAAAATAAAAAAACAGCTGTATAATTAGTGAATATCACTGGGTTGCTATAAATAATACAGAAAAAAGGGATGCAATACAGAACCCCGTGGTTAAATAACCCTGGTAAAAAAAAAGTCACTCACAGGATTCCAACCCATAAGCTCTGATTACCAGACAGAAACATTACCACTGCGCTACTATCACTGGCCTGTAATCAGTATGGAAAAATGCCTGTAATCAACAAAGACATGGACAAGGTGCGCTGTGTGTGGCCGCTGCAGAATGTGCTAAGTTCATGTCCTTCCATACATGGAACGTATCCTCCAGCTGTAACGTCCAGGACCAGCGATCTTTGCAGCAGCGGCTGTGAGCAGACACGCCCCCTGTCCATTCAGCACCCAGACCAACATGTCACTCTGTGTTATGTGGTCATTCATTTTTGTTATGTAATTATGTATGTAGGTATTGTTGTCATTATTTATATAACTGTCCTATTTCTGTGTTTTTAATGTGTGCACTGAGCTGTTAGAGTGCTGACAGGCATCTCCTCGTGCTGTGTGCAATCAGACCACACTGTCTGGCCCCTGTGATCAGATTTGTACATACATATAACCATTTTATGCAAGCGTGCACGCACTCACATGCAAGACACATGCACCACATGTGTGTGGCTTTTTGCAACTCCACAGTCATGGAGCACTTAGACAAATTTCACATCCAGCTTGACAATGATTGTCTGCTGACTGTTTTCGTGATGAAAGTGTGACTGGCTACATATTTTCTAAGTGCGAAACGAGTGATGTTAGATGTTCGTGTCTGTCAGTTGGAATGTGGCCAGGACCTGCCACGAGAGGGTTCGATGGGCTCTCACAGCGCACACTGTCTTGCAGCTGTTAGTGTGTGCAAACAGATGTAGCAACAGGTGTATGAGGCATTAGAAGCAGCTATGATTTCACATGTTTTGCATACGATTCCTGCTTCATGCGCAATTCGACCAAATTCGCACTATGTGTGAAGGGGCCCTAAGATTACAGTTGCTTAAAGAATAGTATATTCCTGTTTTTTGTTATAGAGCATAGTCTGGTTAATGACGCACGTTATCACTCATCTCACTAACCACATTATGTTTCCTACATCTTATGTGTGCAGGTAGCCAGTGAAGGAAGCCAGAGCTATGATGGTTTATGTCTGTGTCTGTCCTTGTCCTCTGTGTCCCTCTTGAGACTGTTCCTCGTTTTGGTTCTCTGTGGGTTTTCATGACTGTGGTGTCACTGTTCTGTCCTTCTTGTGCACTTCCTGTTTTATTTTCGATCACCCGGTCCTTTTATGTTTCTGTAGCTTTAATCCTGTGTCTCTCCTCAGCTGTTTCCCATTAATAATTTTCCTCACCTGTTTACAGTTTGTGAGGACCTCCCAGTTTATTTAAACCCCTGTGTTCTGTTCAGTCGTAGCCTGAATGCCATGTTTTGTTGCCTTATTCTCACCAGTAATTCCAGTGTTTCTTTGTGTTTGACTTCTTGTTATGGAATCTTATTTCCCTGTTTTTGATTTTGCTCGTCGTATTTGAACACTTGCCAGTAGATTGCTTCTTGTGATTTTGAACTGTTTTCTGCCTCACTGACAATTCTTCTGTCCTCTCCCTCACGAACACTGTCAGGATCATTTGATCTCCTGTGCTATGACCTTTGAGGTGTTCCTGAGTGAGTCAATAACAACGGTTTTTGCATATACCTCTCTGATGTCTGTGTTTGGGTGTAACTCATCCTTCAGTTGTGACATGAATAGGTATGATGTCATCAAATCTTATGAGATGCAAAAGAAAATGCTCATATCCTAAAGACCTCCAAATATGCAAATCGAAAAACAATGATTGATCAGAGGACACATCGTTCGGGCATCACACAGCGATGAAACTGGTTTGAACACAAGAATTTGCAGCAAAACAAAAGTTAAAAACTAAATGGAAAAACAAAACGTGTAACCCACTCAGACTTTATTCTTATTTAATTTAACCAGGTTAGCCCCACTGAGATCAAGACCTCTTTTGCAAGGGAGACCTGGACATCTATAAAGTTTCCAAGTCACCTAACCAGCATGTCTTTGAAACCTTACCAGAAAAATGCCCTGACATAACCCATACCCTGACAGACCCTGCATTTTGGACTTGTTGCAGAGAACAGTCTGGTGATCAAAATGTGGTGGGACTATTACTTGGACCTATATGTAGAGGTGATTTAGATTTTGGAGTAGTCTGGTCACAGGTCACGATCAAGGGAAAATGTGGTCCAACACTTTTTTCCCCTTTTCTTCATATATATATATATATATACACACATACACACACACACACACACACACACACCTCAACAACCAAAGCCAATATGGATGATCTAGAGTATATGTTGGTCAGCAAAATATTTGTGATTAATTGGTTGGAATGACTTGAATGAAGTTATACATAGTTTAAAAAAAAAACAGTTAGACATGTATTTATTTAAACTTTTAGAAAATTGTGTGGAGAGCATGCAGGGTATGCATCAGCCCTCTGAAGTCTTTCTTCTCATAAATGTAATTCTTAACAAAATGTCAGTATGTGGATATCAGAGGAAATCTTACATCTAAAGAACAAAACACCCAGTGTAACATTTGCCAGTCATACAAGCTCATAGAAAATCAAAATAAAAGCACCAGACAAGATTCTAGACTGAAACATTTTCCTAAATCCCCTGTCCTAATTGGACAGCAAAGCATAGATGAGCAATAGTGAGAACAAAAATTATTAGTTTGTGCTTAACTTTGATGCACCAGATGTATGAAAAAAAGCAGCTTTGTAGGAATAATGGCAATTTCATATCGTATAGACGTGTCTGCCACCTGCTGAATGGATTGCTAAAAGTTGCAAATAACTGGTTCAGTGATGGTGGACAAGTCTGTGAATTTTATGGCTCTGGTAAAGTGAAGATTGTGAAAAGTATCTTTTTTGATGTTTCTGCTGGTATTGTAAGTTCTTTCACCATAAACTCCTTCATGGTATTTTTCAGTCTTCCAACCATGTTCACAGAAAACATCAAATTATCTCTCATACTTATGGACTGAGAATAGTCTCTTTCACTTCATATCTTACTGGTGCTCACAGTGGCCTTTAGATTTATTCTCTCTGGTGAAAGTCTCTTTCAGCAAGGCTAAGCGATAGAATTCATGTATGGAAACTATACTGTGCTAAAAAGAAGCCTTATGTTATCCTTGTCCAGAAGCAGCATCTACTTCTCTGGGCAGTGGAAACATGCGTTGTAATCAATGGATCCAGATCAATATGGAGGAAGTGGATGCTGTGTGTTCCAGACCAAAGGCAAAAAGTAAAATCTGGACTGTTATCAGTAAGAAGTCCAAAAGCTAGTGTCTGTTATGGTATGGAGTTGCATCAGTGCTGTTAGCAAAGGTAAATTGTGTAAATGCCCTTGCTTCAGTTTTCCTCATCACAAATTAGTTCACAAGCATTTTATTATTCTGTTTCAGCACTAACAGGCCTAATTCTCTTATTTTGAAAGGTTTTGAATGGTAAGGTGTCATAAATCAGTTGCAACTACTGAAAAAACAATGCCGCAGCGCAAACTCCGAGGTACTGAGGGAAAGTGTGTGCCCCACGGTTAAAGGCCAATTTTAAAAGGTGCAGTTCTAAGTTGCAAGCAGGACTGTAGCATCTGGTTGATAAGGGAACAAGGTCAGTATCGAGTTCTGTTATGTAAATCCTAGCTGGGGTACCCGGCGCTGCTCGGGTTAACCTGTTTTAGACATAAGCCAAATGCCAATCATTTTAATCAAAACAATTGGCCAACATTTGTTTTTGTAATGCTGATGTCTTATAAATATAAGAGTTAATGGACTAAAGTTTGTCCAGCAGAATTATAAGAGGTGGACTCCCCAAACTAAGTGGAAATACTTGGTTAAAAGACAAACACATTTGAAGTCCTTCATGCAGACTTTGTTTTGCAATCAAATTACACTCAACAAAAATATAAACGCAACACTTTTGGTTTTGCTCCTATTTTGTATGAAATGAACTCAAAGATCTAAAACTTTTTCCACATACACAATATCACCATTTCCCTCAAATATTGTTCACAAACCAGTCTAAATCTGTGATAGTGAGCACTTCTCCTTTGCTGAGATAATCCATCCCACCTCACAGGTGTGCCATATCAAGATGCTGATTAGACACCATGATTAGTGCACAGGTGTGCCTTAGACTGCCCACAATAAAAGGCCACTCTGAAAGGTGCAGTTTTGTTTTATTGGGGAGGGGGATACCAGTCAGTATCTGGTGTGACCACCATTTGCCTCATGCAGTGCAACACATCTCCTTTGCATAGAGTTGATCAGGTTGTCAATTGTGGCCTGTGGAATGTTGGTCCACTCCTCTTCAGTGGCTGTGTGAAGTTGCTGGATATTGGCAGGAACTGGTACACGCTGTCGTATACGCCGGTCCAGAGCATCCCAAACATGCTCAATGGTGACATGTCCGGTGAGTATGCCGGCCATGCAAGAACTGGGACATTTTCAGCTTCCAAGAATTGTGTACAGATCCTTGCAACATGGGGCCGTGCATTATCCTGCTGCAACATGAGGTGATGTTCTTGGATGTATGGCACAACAATGGGCCTCAGGATCTCGTCACGGTATCTCTGTGTATTCAAAATGCCATCAATAAAATGCACCTGTGTTCTTCATCCATAACAGACGCCTGCCCATACCATAACCCCACCGCCACCATGGGCCACTCGATCCACAACACTGACATCAGAAACCGCTCACCCACACGACGCCACACATGCTGTCTGCCATCTGCCCCGAACAGTGTGAACCGGGATTCATCCATGAAGAGAACACCTCTCCAATGTGCCAAACGCCAGCGAATGTGAGCATTTGCCCACTCAAGTCGGTTACGACGACGAACTGGAGTCAGGTCGAGACCCCGATGAGGACGACGAGCATGCAGATGAGCTTCCCTGAGACGGTTTCTGACAGTTTGTGCAGAAATTCTTTGGTTATGCAAACCGATTGTTTCAGCAGCTGTCCGAGTGGCTGGTCTCAGACGATCTTGGAGGTGAACATGCTGGATGTGGAGGTCCTGGGCTGGTGTGGTTACACGTGGTCTGCGGTTGTGAGGCTGGTTGGATGTACTGCCAAATTCGGCTTATGGTAGAGAAATGAACATTCAATACACGAGCAACAGTTCTGGTTGACATTCCTGCTGTCAGTATGCCAATTGCACGCTCCCTCAAATCTTGCGACATCTGTGGCATTGTGCTGTGTGATAAAACTGCACCTTTCAGAGTGGCCTTTTATTGTGGGCAGTCTAAGGCACACCTGTGCACTAATCATGGTGTCTAATCAGCATCTTGATATGGCACACCTGTGAGGTGGGGTGGATTATCTCAACAACGGAGAAGTGCTCACTATCACAGATTCAGACTGGTTTGTGAACAATATTTGAGAGAAATGGTAATATTGTATATGTGGAAAAAGTTTTAGATCTTTGAGTTCATCTCATACAAAATGGGAGCAAAACCAAAAGTGTTGCGTTTATATTTTTGTTGAGTGTATATATATATATATATATGAGGGCTGTCAATAAAGTATAGGTCCTTTGTATTTTTTTCAAAAACTATATGGATTTCATTCATATGTTTTTACGTCAGACATGCTTGAACCCTCATGCGCATGCGTGAGTTTTTCCACGCCTGTCGGTGACGTCATTCGCCTGTGAGCACTCCTTGTGGGAGGAGTCGTCCAGCCCCTCGTCGGAATTCCTTTGTCTGAGAAGTTGCTGAGAGTCTGGCGCTTTGTTTGATCAAAATTTTTTCTAAACCTGTGAGACACATCGAAGTGGACACGGTTCGAAAAATTAAGCTGGTTTTCTGTGAAAATTTTAACGCCTGATGAGAGATTTTGAGGTGATACTGTCGCTTTAAGGACGTCCCACGGTGCGAGACGTTGTGCAGTGCTCTCAGGTGCCGTCGTCAGCCTGTTTCAAGCTGAAAACCTCCACATTTCAGGCTCTATTGATCCAGGACGTCGTGAGAGAACAGAGACGTTTCAGAAGAAGTCGGTTTCAGCATTTTATCCGGATATTCCACTGTTAAAGGAGATTTTTTTAATGAAAGACGTGCGGACGGGTCCGCTCGTCGGGACGCAGCCGGCGCGGTGCGGCGGCACAGGAAAAAATACCTCCGTGTTGATAACCATTTGTAAAATCCAGGCGGCTTTTGATGGCTTTCAGTGGAGTGAGTATATGAGAAATTGTTTAACAGCTGGACATGTTCCAACTTGTCCTTAAGGCTTCCAACGGAGGTGTTTTTCCTGTGGCGGAGCGTCGCGGCAGCTGCGAGCCGACACTGCAATCCGTCCGCACGTCTTTCATTAAAAAAATCTCCTTTATCCGGATAAAATGCTGAAACCGACTTCTTCTGAAACTTCTCTGTTCTCTCACGACGTCCTGGTTTGCAGTTTGCTACTCAGGGTGATGATTTACCAGCTAACACCCACTAGAGGGTAGTAGTGCACTTTGGTAAAGGGTATGCTAATGGTTGATTCGCTTTGTAATGAAAGGACATGGACAATCGCAATATGTTTTATTTCAAGGAACAGATTCATGGTAAATGGGCAATGTTAAAAAGGTTTATATATATATATATATATATATATATATATATATATATATATATATATATATATATATATATATATATATATATATGTTAATTTGCACTCAAAGTAGAGATTAAGGAAAATATGTAATAAGGGAAAGGGATAAGGTAAAAACATAATGTTTGAGTTACTAATGATAGTGTGTATCTCTTACAGTGTGTTCACATACAAGGCTGTTCAAGAAAAGGATTGAGATTTTAGTGAAACATATGCTGTCTTCACGATGACGTCTTTTCCAGGGAAGTCAACAAGACAATGTAAAACCACATTCTGCACACATTAGAAACACATGGCTGTGGAAGAAGAGAGTACGGATCCTGGACTGGCCTGCAGTCCAGACATGTCCCCAATAAAGAATGTGTGGAAAATTTTGAAGCAAAAGAAAAAAAATGCAACAACAACAACCCCATAGTGTTTCCCACCTTTAAAATGTGTTTGCAGAAAGAATGGGACAAATTAACTCCTGAAACGTTTCATCGCTTGGGATCCTCAGTGAGAAAACGTCTTTTAAATGTTGTGAAAAGGAATGGCAAAAAATGCTTTAGTATTAAAACTATTCTTGGAATGTGTTGTAGGCATGGATGTATATTAACAAATTAAATGAAGCCAACTACACAAATCATAAAATATCATGAGTTCATAATTCCTGCAGTGAACTAGAAGACAAAGTGAATAAAAGAATCACTGTTTTTTTTAAAACTTATTCTGATTTGGTGTTGTACTCTGTTTTCCACCTTAGGACTACCCCAGTACAAGTAAAGCCTGTTTCACATGGCAAGATAATTAGGCCGATTTTGGACCCAATCTTCCCCTTCTGACAAGCTTAAGGGCGCCCCGACAATCGTGATGACGCTAAAGATAATCTTATCAGATATTCCTGCAAAATCTAAAATCATAACAGCTATTCTGACTTACCAGAAAGTCTGGTGGCCGTGCTGTCTCCATTCCTTTAAAGAACGCCTTTTCTTTTTCTATCATTTTTTTCCCCCTCTGTTTTAAAATAGCCCACATACTATCTCCGTCTGGTTACTCTAAAGTCATGTTTAATCTCGAGAGATTTTGCGAGATTTCCTGTTTTACCTGGGAATGTTTGTGTGTGAAATCTGTTCATTTGTGGTGCGTTGGCTTCACACCACACACATACACACTGTACAACCAAAACTGTCAGATCGATGTTTTTTGATCTCCACGTGTGGTCTCTCAGGTTTTGGAAACCTACAGATAATTTTAAAATCCTGCAGTGTGAACCAGGCATAAAGTGGACAGTTCCACAAGGTATAGTAGCAGCACCAGTGTTGGTCCTCGACTTGCAGACAAGACCCATTATTTTCAGCACGTTTCATGACTGGTTTGGTTTTCCTTTTGAAAACCCAGCAAATCACTGCAGAGGCATCAAATTTGTGAACTTGAAGGAATTTATTTTGTCATATAAATGTACTGTATAATTAATTGGGACCAATATTTGCATCACCACAGCTTCTGTCATCAGGACGTAATTCTGCCAAGAGTGAGAGAGAAGAAAAAAAAAAAAAAAAAACACACACACACCGAAAATCCATCTTCTGACTTCTCGATGGACTGAGTGATGTCAGCAAATGCACAATTTCAAATCCAGACAGACACATGATACAAAAAGAATGACAGCTACAACAGGGAAGAGTGTCAGCGAGAGTTTAACGCTGTTACATCCTCTTGGTTTCCGGCCTGCACCACTACATGCTTCACATCCAGCCTGTGCACAGTCAGTCATTTTAATTAGCCGTCCCTGGCATGGCTGTGATACAACACAGCCTGCTTGGAGGAGCTAGTTGTTAGCGATAACAGCAGCCATGCCAGAGCACGTAGTCATCTGTGAGCTTTCCAGGCAGATATAAGTGAGAAACTGCTGGTAAAGTGAATGTAATTAACCTCGAGGGAGTGGGGTGGGAGCCGAGCATCTCAGCCTCTGATCAGGTCTGGCAGCCTGCAGGGAGAGAAGCTCGGGAGCCGCTGAAGGTGGGTCTGCATGGGTGCCAGTGTTCAACCTGTGTGATTCAGCTCCATTGTAGGAAGTATTTGTTTTCTCTGGTAATTAAAATAAAACAGAAGAGTAACACAAAGATTTACAGTCTTTCCCATGTTGTGAATCCCAGACATCAGAGAAAGCATTAAGAAAATGCAAACCTTTGATGGGGCAGCGGTAAATATGATCAGATGCAACACTAAAACAGGCATTCAAATCCCAAGTTTAGTCAACACAGCAGTAATGTTCATATCTCTTTGCTGGTTTTAGAGTCCAGGGGGAGTGAGGTGATCAGCAGACTGAGTCTGGCTCTCTCCTCAATCCCAAAACATACTCCGTCAGCTATATACACCCACCATCCACTTTATTAGGTACACCCAATGGTGGGCACAATTCCAATAACAGATAATTATCGAAGATAATGTTTTTATTATCAGATTATCTTTTTAAATAACTTTAAAAAACCTTTATCGGACTAATTATTTTCCAATAAATTTTGTCTGATAACTTTTAGATCAATAACGTAGTAAACAAAGCTGAACAGCAGCAAACATTTTTAAAATTTAAAATCAGTTGAGCACCTACCTGTTAAAAGTTTCATAACAGATTAGTTAAAAAATTAAAGAGAAACTGCAGGGTGGCGGAAAGGAGATGGAGAAAAAACAAAAGTCCTTTTCTAATGTCACAGACTCCATGTGTGAGAAGTCTGCAGACCACTTCAGGAAGAAGGCGGACACTATCAGATGTAACATCTTGTCCTCACAGAGTAATATGGTTTTAAATGCATCTGAATGTCTGCCTTCACCTGAGGAAAGCCTGGACAGTTTTGTCCTGGTCGATGGTGAGGCGCTTGATAAGGTTTTCTCCTCAGTGAAGCCCACCACATGTGATTTAGATCCGATCCCGACAAAGTTTTTAAAATTATTTTATGGACCTTTTAGAGATGAGCTTAAGCATCATGAACTGCTCTCTTCAAATGGGGGTCTTTCCTGCTGCATTTAAAGGGGCGGTGGTGAGGCCCCTGCTGAAGAAGAGCAATTTAGACTCCAGTGATTTAACTCCAGTGATTTTAACAATTTTAGACCAGTGTCCAATTTACCATTTTTAAGTAAAATTTTAGAAAAAACTAGTCTTTATTCAGTTTAGTGATTTTATTAATTCCCACAATGTCCTAGAGCAATTTCAGTCAGGATTTAGGGTGAACCACAGCACTGAGACAGCCCTTTTAAAGGTATTAAATGATTTTAAATTAAATTTTGATTCTAAGAAGTTGAGTGTTGGTTCTACTGGATCTGAGAGCAGCTTTTGATACAGTGGACCACACTGTCCTTTTAGCTCATTTGAAGAACATTGGCCTCTCTGGTACTGTGCACAAATGGTTTACTTCGTATCTTACAGACAGGACTTTTATGGTAAGTCTCGATACCTGCTCTTCTCATGTTCATGAAGTCACATGTGGTGTGCCCCAGGGTTCGATTTTGGGACCAGTCCTTTTTAACCTGTATATGCTCCCGCTTGGTGGTGTCATCAGGAGACATGGAGTTAGCTTTCACAGCTATGCAGATGATACACAGCTGTATGTCTCTGTGTCTCCTGATGACACAAGGCCAGTGGACACACTTTTTAACTGTATCTTATCGAATCCTGGATGGCAGAAAACTTTCTCCATCTCAACCAGGACAAAACCAAAGTTTTAGTTATTGGTCCTGAGGCCCTGAGAATGAAACTCTTACCGAAACTTCAGTCAGTTTCTTTTAATTCATCTCCACAAGTGAGAAACTTGCATGTAATTTTAGACTCTGAGCTGACTTTTATTCCACACATTAAACATATTACTAAAATAGGGTTTTTACCATCTTAAGAACATTGCCAGAGTCCGCCCCATTCTCTCTCGAGCCAACACGGAGACGCTGATGCATGCTTTTGTCACTAGTCATATTGACTATTGTAATGCCCTGCTTTCTGGTCTTCCTAAGAAGAATATATCTGGCCTCCAACTCTTGCAAAATTCTGCAGCTCATGTTCTGACAAGGACTACAAAGCGGGAGCAAAGTACACCAGTTTTAAAATCGCTGCATTGGCTCCCCGTGTCTTTTAGGATTGATTTTAAAGGTTCTTTTAATGGTTTTTAAATGTCTTAATGGTCTCAGCCCTTCTTATCTTTCAGAATTGCTTTTACCATATGAACCCTCACGCTGTCTGCGCTCCTCTGGCAGCAGACTGTTAGTCATTCCCAAAGTTAGAACACACACTCATGGCGAGGCGTCTTTTCAGTTTTACGTCCTCATCTTTGGAATAGTCTGCCGGAGGGGCTCCGTGCTGCAGAGAATGTTCAGGTTTTAAAAATAGGCTCAAGACTTATCTTTTTAGTTTAGCTTTTAATTAATGTTTATTTTTATTATCTTGTTTAAATTGTTATTGCCTTTTATTCTCTTCTTTTAATGTGCATGTGTGTGTGGTGAGCAGGTGGTGTGTACGATGTGGATTTTTGTGGGTTGATGTTTTTACGTGGGTCGATAGTTCAACGGTACTGTTTTTACTTTTTGAAGCACTCTGTTGCATTTAATTGTATGAAAAGTGCTCTATAAATAAAGTTTGATTGATTGATTGATAGATAGTTCTACCCTCTGCAAACAGAAGAGAGCTGCTTCCAGGAGAAACTGCTCTATCCTCTGCAGGCAAAAGAGAACTGGTCTCTCTCTCTCTCTCTCACACACACACACACACACACACACACACACACACACACACACACACACACACACACACACACACACACACACACACACACAATATCATTTCCTTTAACACCATACTGATACACTGGCAATATCACCCAAGTCATCCAGAGGCATACATTTTTAACTTATGGTTCAAATTTTAACCAAACTAATTTGGGACAAGTTATTTAAAATTACTGTCATGTCTGAAGTTTTATAAAGTGAAAATATCAGATATATACTTTGGTTTTAAAGTAATGTGCTAATTTTTAAGGTTTTAGTGAGCACATGCTGTGCCTAGCAGTGCAATTAGTAGGATAGGGTAATCTCAGTATGTTCACAACAGGACAAATGCATTTCAGACACTCTGTTCAGGCTCCACGGACAACAGCATTACAACAGTGCCTAAAACTCTCGCGGATATATTCTCTGGGTTTGTAGACATTGTTATTGTATTTGCATTTGTTAAATTCCACGCATCAATAATGTAGCAGACACGGATTATCTGGAATTTTGTTTTGGCAAGTTTTCATCTACTGGCTAGTAGTGTTCATGGCAGTATTCGTCCTGAAGCTGGGCATACACTGTATGATATTTTTAATCACTGTACTCGGTTTCAGTTCAAACTGTACCACAGAACCGCACGGTTCAGAGCGCACGATTTATGTTTTCACACACATTGTACGTTCAAAAACCACACGTCAAACTTGAGTTTCCAGAAGCAAAACGTAAGCTTTTTTTTCAAACTTAATTTAAAAAAACTCTTGGTGGGAGACATCAAAGTTTAAAAACAAAACTAAAAAAAAAAACAAGACAGTTCTGTGGTGTTTACACATGCACAGTGCGAGTGGTTGGATGCTTGTAGCTGTTCAGCAGCAGGATGCCCTCACGACGGCCAACAAGAATAATATCAAACAGATTTGATTTTCATTCGACCATACGATCGGCGATCAGGAGGTGGTCGTGAGATGTTAAATGCAGCTTGTTACTCTATGTATACTACACAATGCAGGACATGCGATTAACCTGAAACTCGGCCCAAAAAAATTCTTGCACGAATGTAAAATCATCTGAAAAAGGGCCAAAACTTGCACAGTGTAAAGCCAACATTTATGTGTCAAGACAATATCGAGTGCACGTTTTACAATATAATAAAACGTGCGCACATTCTCTCCACATGCAAAACATTTTGCGATGACACTTCCAGGGCTCCGTAAAAATGCCTGTTTTTACAAATAAAAAATGGAATATTTTACAAAAGCACATTTATCTGTAAACACCAACACACGACACAGACATGTCACATTAACGTGTTGGTTTACAAAATGAATGACTGAACCAATCAGTGTTTAGCAGAGGCACTTTTACCCAGAATCCTTTGCGATCTGTCTGTGTTTGTTACAAAACCTCAGAATTAGTGCATTATTCAACATTAAAAGATATGTTATATTTTAACTTTGTACAAATGACAGAATTGACATTAATGGAGTTATTCTATCGGTATTAATGTTATTTATAAATCAAAACCATAAGTCAGCACTGCTTTATTTTCCAAGACCTCCACATGACCGGAGTGTTGTGATGGGGTAGAGAGCTGGCTTTGTGGCTGCTCTCAGATTGCTTCTGTGCTGGAAGCCATGTAGTAAATAAGAGGTTCCAGCAGGGGGCAAGATGTTCAAAGACAAAAGTGTGGGCTCATTGTTTGGGTCTGTTGTCACTTTTGCAGCTACTAGAAGCGATTGTGGTGTTAAAACTCAAATTCACTTTATTAGTAGTTGCAAATGTACCAGAGACAATACTGGAATTTAGCGGTTATCTGTAACTTCAGCCAATCACATGGCAGCAACTCAATGCATTGAAGCATCTGGATGTGGTGAAGATGACTTGCTGAAGTTCAAACAGAGCATCAGAATGGAGAAGAAAAGGGGATGTAAGTGCCTTTGAATGTGGTGTGGTTGTTGGTGCCAGACAGACTGGCCTGAGTATTTCAGAAACTGCTGATCTACTGGGATTTTCACACACAAACATCTCTAGAGTTAACCGAGAATGATCAGATAAAGAGAAGATATCCAGTGAGCAGCAGCTGTGCAGATGAAATGGCTTTTTGATGTCAAAGGTCAGAGGAGAATGGACAGACTGGCTGAATGGTCGACTGCATATCATCTCTGAGGAATGTTTCCAACATCTTGCTGAATCTATGCCACAAAGAATTAAGGCAGTTCTGAAGGCAAAAGGGGGTCCAACCAGGTACTAAGGTGTACCTAATAAAGTGGCCGGTGTGTATTCAGTTTATTTATATAGCATCAAATTACAACAAATCTGTCACGGTTTGTTAGCAGAGTTCAAGTTGAAACCTCATATGCAGACAACGTGGACAACGAGGGATGATATCAACCAAAGTTCCAAAATATGCAGAATCCCAAAAATCCCACAAACCCATTGAAGCAAAAACAAGCCCACAGAGGCTGCAAGGTGAAACAATTAAACCATGGCCAGAATAACAAAATAACTAAGACGAGGGTAAACACGGAAAACAGATGGAATTAAACAGGAACCACAGTGAGGAGCAAAACAGAGGCAAACATTCACAATGAACCAGCACTGACTGACAAACAAGAGTGAAAGAACAACATAATAATAATAAGATAAGGTAGCAAAAAGAACATGAAGACTAATAATGACTAACACAGAAAATCAATGTGAAAACTCAAACATGCGAAGGAGTGCAAATGGAAGACAACACTACTGACAGGTGAGGGTGCAGGGGTGGAACATGAGGGACCAGCCCACCAGGACACAGAACCTATACAGAAAATAAAATTAAATGAACACATACACAAAATAATAATACTTAAAGAATGCACCAACAACTGAATACATACTAAACAAAAAACATCACAGAGCCATGAGACAGTGAAAACCCAAAGATATGACAAACCCAAAAACCACAGTCACGTTGGCCACTGGGCACACTCAAAAATAACTTGCTCAGTGAACATAAAATAATGTTATTTCCACCCAAGTAAAATGCATTAACCTCGCCAGAAACAATTTTGCTCAGTGACCTAGTTGTAAATTTTTTGGGTCAACATGATGAATTTGTGTTACTGTTTCCTAATGACCATGGTTCATGCCAACTAGATTTGAAAAGGTAAATGTAGACATAAATGTAAATTTGTTGGGTCAACATGATGAATGTGCGTTACTGTTACTCAGTTACCATGGTTTAGGCCAACTAGATTTGTAAGAGTAAATGTAACAAAAATAAAAAAGTAAGTCCCTTCAGCTTCTCCCTTTGCACTTGGAGTCACCACAGCAAATCTGAGGTGGATCTGCATATTGAATTGGCACAGGTTTTACACCAGATGCTCTTCCTGACACAAGTCCACATGGGGAAATGTAGCAGGGGTGGGATTTGAACCGGTAACCTTTCGTACTGAAACCAAGTGCATTGTCCACCATCCCTGCCCTGTAAGTAGCTAAAACTACTTTTAAAATAGTACAGTTACATGGCAACTTAACTTTGCTGTGTTGGATCAGCACAATTTATGCAGATCCACTTTGGATTTGCTGTGGTGACTCCGAGCATGAACAAGCGAGCAGCCAAAGGGACTTACTGTTTTGTTTTGTTTTTTGTTTTTTTTGTTACATTTACTATTACAAATCTAGTTGGCCTGACCCATGGTAATTAAGTAACACTGACGCAAATTCATCATGTTGACCCAACAAACTTACATTTAGGTCACTCAGTAAAATTGTTTCTGGCTACGTTAACGCACTTCACTTGGGTGCAAATACTTTCCATAATTTTATTATGTTCACTGAGCAAGTTAATTTTTAAGATTTGCATGTTATGTTAAATCTACATTATTTGAATGTGTTCACCCATAAAACGTGATTTTATATCATAGAAGCTGCATGTTAGACTTGCGTTCATGTAACATAAAAACCAACAGCACCCACATTTATTTTATTTTTTTTTTTTAAGTACAGAACCACAACAAAAGTCACATTAAAAACACACAAAAACTGTGATGAGGTAAAATCCAGCAAAGAAAGGAGAACTGTGACACACTTAAATATTGGCGCATAACAAGACAACTCGCTACAGGTGTGGTGATTAAGATGTGATGCCGCTGTGAGTAACAGCAGGTGACGTGCCATGCCCACAAACATACACAAGGAGAGAGTAACAGTGTCAACATAAACTACTAGAGTGTGTACAATCCAACATCAACCATGAAAAAGTACTTACCATAACAACTGTGAAACAGAAACTAAAGCAGAACTGAAAAACAGCTAAAGAATGAAAGCAAAGCAGCAGTAGTGAGAAACTAAAGTGGAGCTCAAGAATATAAAAAGTAAAGGAACAGTGGTCACAATACCCAAAGAAAAATTTAACATTTCACAAATGTGACACAGCACATGGACCAGGGATGGTACACAACACAATCTGGTTGGTAGGATGAAATCCTGTTCTAGTCAATTAACCATGTACCCACTTCTACAACCCCTGGCAAAAATTATGGAATCACCGGCCTCAGAGGATGTTCATTCAGTTGTTTAATTTTGTAGAAAAAAAGCAGATCACAGACATGACACAAAACTAAAGTCATTTCAAATGGCAACTTTCTGGCTTTAAGAAACACTATAAGAAATCAAGAAAAAAGATTGTGGCAGTCAGTAACGGTTACGTTTTTAGACCAAGCAGAGGAAAAAAATATGGAATCACTCAATTCTGAGGAAAAAATTATGGAATCACCCTGTAAATTTTCATTCCCAAAACTAACACCTGTATCTTATCAGATCTACTCATTAGTCTGCATCTAAAAAGGAGTGATCACACCTTGGAGAGCTGCTGCACCTAGTGGACTGACATGAGTCATGGCTCCAACACGAGAGATGTCAATTGAAACAAAGGAGAGGATTATCAAACTCTTAAAAGAGAGTAAATCATCATGCAATGTTGCAAAAGATGTTGGTTATTCACAGTCAGCTGTGTCTAAACTCTGGACCAAATGCAAACAACATGGGAAGGTTGTTAAAGGCAAACATACTGGTAGACCAAGGAAGACATCAAAGCGTCAAGACAGAAAACTTAAAACAATATGTCTCAAAAATCAAAAAATGCACAACAAAACAAATGAGGAACGAATGGGAGGAAACTGGAGTCAACGTCTGTGACCGAACTGTAAGAAACCGCCTAAAGGAAATGGGATTTACATACAGAAAAGCTAAACAAAAGCCATCATTGACACCTAAACAGAAAAAAAACAAGGTTACAATGGGCTAAGGAAAAGCATTCGTGGACTGTGGATGACTGGATGAAAGTCATATTCAGTGATGAATCTCGAATCTGCATTGGGCAAGGTGATGATGCTGGAACCTTTGTTTGGTGCCGTTCCAATGAGATTTATAATGATGACTGCCTGAAGAGAACATGTAAATTTCCACAGTCATTGATGATATGGGGCTGCATGTAAGGTAAAGGCACTGGGGAGATGGCTGTCATTGCATCATCAATAAATGCACAAGTTTACATTGATATTTTGGACAATTGAAAGGATGTTTGGGGATGTTTCAAGATGATAATGCATCTTGCCATAGAGCAAAAACTGCGAAAACATTCCTTGTAAAAAGACACATAGGGTCAATGTCATGGCATAGGGTCAATGTCAACGAGCAGATCTGATTTGATGCAGGTGTTAGTTTGGGGGATGAAAATTTACAGGGTGATTCCATAATTTTTTCCTCAGAATTGAGTGATTCCATATTTTTTTCCTCTGCTTGGTCTAAAAAAGTAACCGTTACTGACTGCCACAATCTTTTTTTCTTGATTTCTTATAGTGTTTCTTAAAGCCAGAAAGTTGTCATTTGAAATGACTTTAGTTTTGTGTCATGTCTGTGATCTGCTTTTTTTCTACAAAATTAAACAACTGAATGAACATCCTCCGAGGCCGGTGATTCCATAATTTTTGCCAGGGGTTGTATGTTCAAAATTAAATTCAATTTATTTAGCAGTGAGCACTGTCCATCATCAACAGCTCTTCAAGACAAAAAAAAAGCAACCCGAAATGTTAAATATTGATCTTAACCCTCCCCAAGAATTACATACCAATCTGCAACAGACGTCTGCTGTATCCAAAACTTGATAAAAAGTGGCCAAACAGCTCAAGGACACCTTTGTTAAATTCGTTACACATAAGTTTCAGTCTTGTTTTTGACGGCTGAACTACCCTGAAATGGTTTGTCACAGAATCTTTAATTATATTTTAATGCGCAGTGTCACAGGAGACTATTCATTTCTTGTGTTACTGGATTTTGCTGGAGCTTTTGGCACAAATTGGTTGAGAGACATCAGACATGGGTGGACATATCGAGATCAGCCCTGATAGTTTTCATCCTGCCTCTCTGACAGAAGTTTTTCAAGCAATGCTGCTACATTTAAGTCCTCTTCTGCCATTCTGTAGTGTGGTGTGCCTCACAGTTCTCTCCTGGAACCAATTATGTTCTCATTATATTCAAGTGTAAGCTATCTAGGTGTTAGGGTTAGGGTTAGTGATATTCCAGCCAGGATGGGCTTGAGACCAGAAGATCCTTGGTTCAAATCCCATCCTGGCTGTAAAATCACTGAGTCCCCTTGGAGAAGTTCCTCCCGGTGTGTAGTGAGCACCTTGCATAGCAGCACCCTGACATCAGTGTGTGAATGGGTGGATGTGAGGCATCATTGTACAGCACTTTGAGTGTCTGATGAAGATGGAAAAGCATTATATAAATGCAGTCCATTTACCAAACCTCCAGCAAGGAGAATAAAACTACCAGCAAACTTAGCAGAACAACTCTGAGCAAATAAAAGGCACAACATTTTGTCTTCATGAGGACAATTGTGTGGTTGACCCCTTTGCTCAGTATTGATGCATTCTTTTGAAAAATCCACTTTGTCAGTTTTCCTTGATCTGTTGATCAACTTTTCATGTGGCAGCAACCACAGCCTCCCAGATGTTGTTCAAAGAGGTATATTGTTTTCCTTCGCTGTAAATCTCATGTTTAAGGAGGACCACAACATCTCAATAGGGTTTGAGTCAGTTGAGGAAGGGGGGTAGGTCATTATTCTGTCATCTTTGAAGTCTCCGCTGGCTAGTAAGCCAAGCACTGGAGAACGTTGATGTATGTAATGGAGCATTGTGCTGCTTAAAAATCACGGCCTTCTTGAATGATGCAGACTTTTCCTGTACCACTCCTTGAACAAAGTATCTTCTTAAAACTGGTGGTATATTTGGAAGTTGATGTTAAGCACATTTTCAACATGAAAAGATCCAAATAGCTCATCCTTAATAACAGCAGCCCATAGCAGTAGGTCTCCTCCACTTTGCTGGTGTCTGACTAAAGTGGTGCTGTGCGTCCCTCAGTGATCCAGCCGCAGCCTGTTCCATCTGTCCACAAAACCTTGACAAACCTGTCTTCAGATATCTTGACTCAGTCTTGATGTTTCAACTTGTGAGTCTTGGTCAGTGGTGGTCATGTTTCAGCCTTTCTTACCTTGACCATCTCTCTCTGAGCACTGAACACCTTGTACTTCTGGACCCTCCAGGTAGGTTGGCGTTCTGGAATATGGTGGCACTGGAGGATAATGGGTTCCTGGTAGCATCATGTTTAATTCTTTCAAGTCTTTGGCAGTTTATTTACATCTTTTTTCTCTACATGTTTCTTGTGACCTTGTTGACTATTTGCAACAAAATGTTTGACTGTTCGATGATCACGCCTCAATAGCTCAGCTGTTTCAAGAGTGTTGCATCTACCTGAAAGGCATTTTACAGTTTTTGACTTTTCAGTGTCTGGTAAATCTCTTGTTTTGTTTGTTTGTTTGTTTGATATTTCGAGGTGGGGGTTGAACCATTTTGCTTAAATGCTTAAACATAATAAGGTTTAAATCACCTGGAGTTGGAAAATATGTATAGAAATGATAAGTGCTTGTGAGTGCTGAGAGAACGGGACATGGTTGCCTTCTTGGATGTAGATCACCAAAGCTAGTGGCTGGCAATAAAAGACCTGTGCAAGCACGTTGTCTGGCACATTTTAGAGAAACCCCAGAATTCATTTTGGCGGGGGGGGGGAATCACAGACTAAATAGCACCCATGACACCCTTGAATAGTCTGGCTGTAAAGTACTGCGACTTAGTGGAGAACCTGTGAATTCTGAGGATGTGCCATAGTGCAGGAATCTTAAATTTTGAGTATTATGAGGGTATTGCTCTTCAGGGTTGTTGAGAGTTTAGAGTTTGATGGCAAAACTTAATCCCTTCCAATAATCAGCCCTCATTTTAAGACAGCATAGATACGTGTTGAGTATCTTGAATGTGTTGTGGGTTTTTTTTCCAATATTGATGAATACATGGAATGAAATCTTTGTAGTAACAACAGTGTCCAGATAAAAAAAAGACCACCATGAATACATCCTTCTGCTTCACATTCTTCAGAAGTAAAAAAAAAAGAAAAAAAAAAGAAGACATTTTCAGTTCTGCTATGTGATTATTTTAGGAAACCAATGATGCAATATTTTTCTACTGCAAAAATAATTAAGCGGAAAATTAAGTCCTCTGGATCAGGAGTGTGCCACCCACTCTGTTACAGGCTTTTAGAAGATTCACTTTATATGGATGAAATTTCTGTTTCTTTCAGAAGTCTTCACTGTGTGTTTTAGGAAGCTCTAAGATAGAAGTGCTGCAGCTCCATCAAACAAGGGAACCACAATAAAATCAACAGTTTTCTCCAAAGGGAGGTGATGGTCTAGTGGTTAAGCATTGGGCTTGAGACCAGAGGATCCTCGGTTCAAATCCCAGCCTGACCGGAAAATCACTAAGGGCCCTTGGGCAAGGTCCTTAATGCCCTAGTTGCTCCCATTGTGTAGTGGGCAACTTGCATGGCAGCAGTCTGACTTCGGGGTGAATGTGAGGCATTATTTGTAAAGCGCTTGAGCATTTACGAGTTGCATTGAACACTGTTGTAACAATAACCTGGCTGTCTGCTGACTTTCTCTGCAGACAGCACACTGTCTTCATCAGAAGGCTTTCTGAGTGTTATGATATGTGCAACACACTCCTGTTCACATGTGGCCTATTTATTTGGATGCATACATGCATGCTTCTTCTGACTGACAGGTTTGGATCCTTGTTTTGCATTTTGGGTTTTGAGGGAACAGCATCATCCTGGTCTCATCCCAGAGGTGTCAAATCACTGTTGATGTCAGTAACCAATGCCAAATGTTGGTGGGTTTTCCATGTCAGCAGAATTAACTGTCTTGGCAATACCTCTGTGGCGAAGAAGCTCATCCCTTGATTGGTTCCCAGACAGGATATCTACATCTAGGGTCGATCTAGAGAGGCCTGTGTGTGCATGGGTTTGTTTAACGTGAGAATGTCGTTGCACGACAATGACCACAAGGTCCATGACAGATCCTTAACCTGGTCCAATGGTTGGGAAATCCCAGACAATTAGGGTCTGAGGACCTGCTGCAGCCTTCCTCTGCCTTCACAGTCGCTAACATCATGTGAACTTTTATTGAAATCCACAGAGCAGTTTAGCAGGAACTGTGCTGACAATACTCATGTCCAGAAAGATGGACAGATAGAACACTCACCTTCAGATGAGGAGCTGGTCGCTGGAGAGAAACAGAGGGCCATGTTAAACGAAATGTAATGTGTAAATGTACATGCAGATGTTCTGCTGCATCTGATATCATGAACTCTGTTGATCTACACAGTTTACTAACAGTTCATTTGAAGCTTGACTGAAAACACTTGTTTCTGTTGCAGATACTGACAGTTTGCAGCATGTTGATCATCAAGCAGACACATTTTTTAATTTGGAAATTTTAGAACTTGAAAATTGTGCCCAGACTCCTCACACAGAGGCGTCAGAGGTCAAAGCCAGAACTACTTATCCTGCACCACCACCTAGAGGACACCATGCGCAATAGCAGCCAACAGCAAAAAATGGAATAAGCATGTATAAGCAGGCTGCAATGATCAAAAGATTTTTTTTTTTTTAATACAACCAGAAATCAGAAAAAGATGGACATATGGAAAAGACACAAAAAATAAACAAAAATAAAACCAGGACATCTAAATTTACTTTAATTATGATTTCATTGCAGACAGAACACAAATTTTTTTTCCCTGTCATCTTCAGTACACTTGTAAACATGCATCCATTCTGACCATTCAGACCTGCAATACATTAAAAAAAAGTTGTGATCAGACAGTCTTGGGCTATTAGTAAGGTGAAAAAATAATGATCTTAAGAAGTGATTGTAATCATGCTTTGGAACAAAAGCTGGATCTACAAAAGGTCTAGCCCTTCTGGGGCTAAAATGTACTGAAGATTGGCGATTTGTCAACAAATACATGACAGTATTACTGAAATAAAAAAAAAAACATCTTCAAAGAAAGACAAAAAGATAGAGACTTCCACCTGATCATATAGAGGAATTTCAGTCTGTGGAGGAACCTGGTAAAAGTACAAGCAATCAGTCAGACTGCATCAAGAACCGTCATTCATGTATAGCTGATATAACCTCATAGGCACAGGATTACTTCAAGAATCCTTTGTTTAGGACTACAAAGTGGAGTTACATCCAGAAATGACACTGAAAATTTCATTGTGCCACAGGCAAGCCTTATGTTAACTGTGTCGCAAAGTACTGTCGACATATCTGAGCAAGAGAGCATCTGATGTGGATTATCACACAGTCGAAACATGTGCTGTGGTCAGATAAACCAATATTTCAGGGCCTTTTTAAAATTAAATAGTCACAGTGAAAAAGACTATCCAGACTGTTGTTAAATCCAAAAACAGGGTATAGTGTAGGATTGTGTCTGTGCTCTTCCCATTGGCATCTTAAACAATTGCTGCAGCACCTTTAATGATCAACATTACATAGAAATTTTGGAGCAACATGTGTTTCTTTCAAGAATCCTCTTCAGGCATACCCATGACACATATTTCAGCAAGACATTGTAAAAAAGCCCATGCTGCACCCATTTTGAAGGCATGGCTGCAGTAGAAGAGTGTGCGGGTACTGGACCGACCTCGCTCTGTTTAAATAAAAGTCTTGTTTACAGGAAGACTGGTGTAAAATGCACCTGAAGTATTTTAGTACTTGGCTTCTGTCCCTAAAAATCTGGTAAGTGTTGTGAAAAGAAATGGTAATATTACAAAATGGCAAATGCTTTGCTGTCCCAACTTATTTTTTTTTAATGTGTTATAATAATAAAATAGGTTTTCAAAAAAGGCAATACCTTCATGAGGAATGTGCTGTTGTATTGTTCTCAGTGTCATACAGGTCAACGTTTATATACAAATCATTATTTTTCAGATTTAATTTTAATAAATGGAGCTCTCCCCCACCTTTTTCTGTTTTGGAGATTTATGAAGTTTTTGCTTCATAATTACCTATTTGTATGTCATTTTGTAGACACTTATCTTCTAATAATCAGCTTTTTTGTCATGCATTGGGTTCAACAGTCACATTAAGGTAATTGTTTATGTCGGAATGACAATTTGCATGTTTTACTTTCAAATAGTTAAGTTTTCACTGGATTATAACATTAAGTCATTTAGGTTCTTCCAGCAGAACATGAAATGATTTGGATTAATATCAAAATTTTAAAAAAAGACCTTATAAATGACACTGAAAATAAAAGGCCATGACACATTACTGATTTTTTCCTCTAAGCTGTCAGTACATGAACACGTCTATGGCTGTTGTGGAGTTTTGGTCCCATCTACTGGCCACAAACATCAAGCAAAATATGCCATTTATAGTGTAAATTCTAAAATGTTGAATTAACTTGAACAAAGTTGTTTGTAAAGTGACAAGCAATACCTCAAGGCAAGTAAATACTGTTCAAAAAGTAAGATATTAGTAGTAGTGCATACTATTTAGGAGCATACCTAGGCAGCCAGGTGACTTCAATCGCTGACATCAATGATGAGACGCAACACTGATTCAAGTGTGCAGAAATTTCTTTTGGCCAGCTTTGCACCCATGTTTTCAACAAGAGAGACCGTTGAGTTGAGATGAAAATCCTTGCCTACAAAACTGTTGTCATACCAATCCTGCTGCATAGATCTGAGTCCTGAACCGCCTACCGTCTCAAATTGAAGACCCTTGAGCGATTCCACCAACCCTGCCTGAGGAGCATACTCCACATATGGGGGAAGACTACCGTACCAACATCAGCGCCCTGGATGAAACCAAGCTCCTGAGCATAGAGTGTATTGCCACATCGTTAGGATGGATATCAACCGACTTCCCAAGCAGCTTTTTGTTCCCAGCTGAGTGAAGGAAAACATTCCAGAGGAGGGAAGAATAAACGCTACAAGGACCTCCTGTAGCATGACCTCAAGAACTGCTCCTGGGAAGAACAAGCAAGAGACCGGGCCAGCTGGTGAACAATGATCCACACGGGAGTGGAAGTCTTCCAAAAAATACAGATGAACAACACAGAGGAGAAGAGGGGAAATAGGAAAGACAGAGAGAGAGAAAGATCCTGAACGCAGAAGCTTCATGCAGCAATCACATGCAGCATATGTCAAAAACAGTAAGCGTCAAGACCGGGCCTGTTCAGTCATCTCCTTTTCCATCATCCCATTCGGGAACCAATCGAGATGTGATCTTATTCTCCACTGATGGATTATCGTGACGACGAATTGGGAATAACTACATTAGATGTGTACACCTTTGTGCCCATTTTGTTAGGATGTTGTCTCTTTATGGGGTTTTTATATGAGTTTGTGGGGTTTTTATATGAGTTTGGAGTTTCTTTCCTCTGAGTCCTGTGAATTTCCTTTGTGTGTACATGTGAGTGTGCATGTGTCTCTGATCCCCCGCTGTCTCCTGGGTGTGTTCTCCTGTGCGCTCTGACTCTTTGGTGGACACGCCCCCTCAGGCTGTCAGTAGTGGGGTAGCCCGACAACTGGCCCTGAATTGGGCCAGATACTGGCCTCTCTCTCCTAGCCTGTGATTGGTTGGCAGCCGAGACACTGATGTCAGCCCATCCGTTAGCGCTGCTCTCCTATTGGTCATTTAGGAGAGGGAATTCCAGCGCTGCTCTCCTATTGGTCGTTTAGGAGAGGGAATTCCAGCGCTGCTCTCCTATTGGTCATTTAGGAGTGGGAAATCCTCACTCCAAAATGGAGGCCAGTGTTTGGCCCAATTCACAGCCGGGTCAGTTGTCGGACTAGTCACAGGGCTGCAGGTTGGGTGTGTGCGCGTGTGTTTTTGCACCGATCGTCTCCCCTTCTTGCATACGTTTTTGCCTCTTCCTGTCATCTTTGTGTGTCTGGATCATTTCATTCCTGTGTGTGTTGTCATGATAATTTTACATGCATATACAGTGACGAAAATAAGTATTTGAACACCCTGCGATTTTGCAAGTTCTCCCACTTAGAAATCATGGAGGGGTCTGAAATTTTCATCTTAGGTGCATGTCCACTGTGAGAGACATAATCTAAAAAACAAACAAACAAAAAAAAAATCCGGAAATCACAATGTATGATTTTTTTAATAATTTATTTGTATGTTACTGCTGCAAATAAGCATTTGAACACCTACCAACCAGTAAGAATTCTGGCTCACACAGACCTGTGTGAGACCGGTTTAAAGTAAACTGGGATTTTTTGCTGTCTGAAGATCCTCTGTAGTTTTTTCCCTACTCCTCCTTTATCCCCTGTTTACAATGGGGTACTCAGGTCAAAGGAGTTTCAGTCTTTTGTTCATGGTAATGAGTCATTCACGTCATCAAGGGAGCCATCAGAAAGGCATCCATCCCATCATTAGAGGGACAGCTGTCCTAATGTGTGCTAACTAGAGCACAATAGTTGCTAATTAGACCTATTGTTTAGTCACTAGCCTATAGCAGTCTGCCTCTCAGTAGGAGGGGTCTGGTTAGGTTTAAAACTCCAGCTTTTGTTGGCTTCTGTTTTATTCTTCTCTACAAGAGTCAGACAGAAGTCAGACTTCCAGAGCAAGAATTTTAGCTGAGGAAGCTTCTGCGATTTGAAGCTAAACATCCTCGCGTCAAGCAACCCAGTCCAGTCGAAGATTCAAGCTTCTCTACTATTAGTAACACATGATGCTGTCATGGTTTAAAATCCTACAGGGCAGCAAGGTTCCCCTGCTCAAGCCAGCACATGTCCAGGCCCGTTTGAAGTTCACCAGTGACCATCTGGATGATCCAGAGGAGGCATGGGAGAAGGTCATGTGGTCAGATGAGACCAGAATAGAGCTTTTTGGGATCAACTCCACTTACCATGTTTAGAGGATGAGAACAACCCCAAGAAAACCATCCCAACCGTGAAGCATGGGGGTGGAAACATCATACTCTGGGGGTGCTCTTCTGCAAAGGGGACAGGACGACTGCACCGTATTGAAGGGAGGATGGATGGGGTCATGTATTGCGAGATTTTGGCAAACAACCTCCTTCCCTCAGTAAGAGCATTGAAGATGGGTCATGGCTGGGTCTTCCAGCATGACAATGACCCCAAACACACAGCCAGGGCAACTAAGGAGGGGTTCCGTAAGAAGCATTTCAAGGTCCTGGAGTGGCCTGGCCAGTCTCCAGACCTGAACTCAATAGAAAATCTTTGGAGGGAGCTGAAACCCCAAACCTGAAAGATCTAATGAAGATCTGTATGGAGGAGTGGACCAAAATCCCTGCTGCAGTGTGTGAAAACCTGGTGAAAAACTACAGGAAACGTTTGACCTCTGTAACTGCAAACAAAGGCTACTGTACTAAATATTAACATTGATTTTCACAGGTGTTCAAATACTTATTTGCAGCAGTAACATACAAATAAATTGTTAAAAAAAAAAAATACATTGTTATTTCCGGATTTTTTTTTTTTTTTTTTTAGATTATGTCTCTCACAGTGGACATGCACCTAAGATGAAAATTTCAGACCCCTCCATGATTTGTAAGTGGGAGAACTTGCAAAATTGCAGGGTGTTCAAATACTTATTTTCCTCACTGTATATGTTGTGGGTGCATTGCCGCCATTTGGTAGTGAGAATAAAAAACTGTTCAATAAAAAAAACCCATGTGAAACAAATGACAGGTTATGGGCCCACAGGTCGCTGTGGGTCATAGACAGCATTGTGGGATTCACAATGGAAGATAAAGTGTTTATTGACAAGCTGAGCGGACAACCGGGTGACATGGAAATTTCAGTTGGAGCATCTTCTGAAAGCCAAAGGACTGTGGGGTATGGTACAAGAGACGGAGCAGTTAGCGGCAGATGATAATGCTAACACACGAGCTGAGTTTGAAAGAAAGAAAGAAAAGGCATTTTCAATGTTGGTGCTAAACGTGAGTACACCCCAGTTATACTTGATAACAAGCTGTAAAACCCCCAAAGAAGCATGGGAGACATTAAAGCGACAGTTTGAAAGAGACACTGTTGCTAACAAGCTATTTCTGAAGAAAAAGAACTTCCGGTGTGAAAAAAGGAGATGCCCTATCAAAGATGGTATGGGAGAAGACCAGACATTAGTCATACGAGAGTATTTGGTTGTGTAGCTTATGCTCATGTCCCAGATACAGAGAGAAAAAAGCTGGATAAAAAAGCAGTCCTGAGATATGCAACTAATGCCAAAGGTTATTGTTTGTGGGATGAAGACAAGAGGAGAGTACTCATTCGCTGAGACGTCATTTTCAATGAGAAGGACTTTGAATGGAAGCAGGGTGAGAAGGACTCCTGTTCAGAGAATGAGGTGACTCTAAACACAGATGATACACAGACGAGGACACTGCTGAACATGAACCAATAACAGAACGTCACAGGATCAGAAAACCTCCAAAGAGATATGGATATGATGAGTTTGCTGATATTGTAACAATTGAGCATTATGCATTATCCAGAGCCAAACACATTGAAAGAGGCAATGTCGAGTCCAAATGCAAAGGAATGGCAAGAAGCAGCGGATCTAGAATATGAGTCACTGCTGGAAAATGACACGTGGGACTTGGTGGAATTACCCAAGGATCGCAAAGCAATCAGATCAAAGTGGGTGTTCAAGCATCACAGCGATGGTCGAGTGGAAAGATACAAGTGCAGACTTGTTGTGAAAGGCTACGATTCAGCTCTATTCACACACTGTTGTCATTTGCTGTGCAGAATAATCTCAATGTGCATCAAATGGATGTTGTACCTGCATTCCAAAATGGACACTTGGAAGAGGAAGTCTACATAGAGCAGTCTACAGAGTTCATGAAAAGCATTGGTTTTACAAAGACTAGTTCAGACCATTGTGCGTTTGTTAGATCAGGTTGGAAATATTGGCTGTGTATGTTGATGATTTGATTTTGCTTACAGAGTCAACAGAGAGCATGAACAAGTTGAAGGACACACTGAAGAAACACTACAAAATGAAAGACATGGGTGAGTTGTCCTACATCCTGGGCATCTCAGTGGTCCAAGACAAAGCAAAGAACCAGATTATACTTCACCAAAGACAGTACATCGAGAACATCCTACAAAAGTATGGAATGGACAGTGCCAATCCAGTTGCAACTCCAGCTGACACAAATGTGAAGCTAAGAAAGAATGATGATGTCAGTAAGCCTGTGGATCAGAGTGCTTATCAGTCAGTAGTTGGAATTTTGTTGTATGCTGCTATGGCCACACGACCAGACATAGCCCAAGCAGTGAGTGTTGTCTCAAAGTTCAACGCAAACCCAAACACTGCACATCTCACAGATGTGAAAATAAAGGCACGTTGAATCTAGGACTCAAATACCAGTGGTCCGAAACAGGGACGCTGATTGGGCAAGTGATCAGGATGATCGACGCTCCACGACTGGAAACATCTTCCTTCATGCTGGAGGAGCGGTAAGTTGGCTGAGCAAGAAACAAGCCACAGTTGCACTTTCGACTGCAGAGGCTGAGTATGTCGCTTTAAGCCAAGCCGCACAGGAAGGAACATGGTTGAGACGACTGCTAATGGAACTTGGAATGGAAAAGAAGCTAGCAATCATCATGGGGGACAATCAAGGAGCAATTGCAGTCGCAAAGAATCCAGTTGACCCCACAAGAACAAAGCACATAGAGATTCGCTACCATTACATTCGTGAATGTGTGCAAAATGGACAAATCCAACTGAGGTATTGCTCAACAGACAAAATGTTGGCCGATATCCTAACCAAGCCCTTGACTAAACAGAAGTTTGAGTTTCTCAGAGAAGAGATTGGACTATGTGAAGTTTAAAAAATCTGAACATGTGCTGAACATGTCAAAATAATATTCATTGTGAGGCAGGTTAATAACCGCGTTACAGATATTTGGTGTGTGTTCAAAACAAAAGAGGTGGTCCATAAAAGTCTTAAGTTACAGTTATACAACATTTGTTTTCAAAATGAGAAAAATGATTACCAGTTGCTGAAAAAAATGTCAATATCATGGTAAAATTAAGTGGTAGTGTTGTAATGATAATTTTACATGCATATACATGTTGTGGGTGCATTCCCACCCTCTGGTGGTGAGAATAAAAATATACTGTTCAATTAAAAAACAAAAAACACGTGAAATGAACGATCATTTTCGCTTTTTCAAAAACCACATTCTCAGTATTGGATTGTCATGAAACGTCATCATTATGTCGACAAAATATTATATTTTAGGGCTACTTATCTTTGAATGAGTGCTGTAAAGACGATCGTGGTTTTTACGCTTGGTAAAGTTGAGCAAAATTTTCAGCGCAAATGAAGTACATGAAAGAAATGGCAGAACTGAAGAGGACAAAAATGAGGTCAAAGAGGAACTTCCTGCCTACGTCATTACAAGGAATTCCTTGGGAAATACACCAGCGAGACAATGAAAAAAGCGATCTTTGTGGGGAATCCTACGCACACTGCGCACAATGATAAAAACGCATTGATGGAATGTGCATGTAGGCCTCGTTCAGGAGATTGTCTCGTCCCTAATTTTGGGACTCTGTGTCAGGTTTCATGGCATGGAATGAACAGAATACTGGACACAAAATGCAGACTCAGGGAGGTGGAGTAATAAAAAAGGCTTCATCTTGAAAAACACAGGTACGGTACACAGGTAATCAGTCAGTGTGGCAAAGGTCGTCGGCAGGTGGACGTGGTCAAAAACAAGCTGGGGTCAAAGGCATGGACTGGCGGAGAGGGCGTGAACCAGGTGAGGCTTAAATACAAGGTGTAGTGATTAAGGAAAGTGAGTACAGGTGTGTGAGAAAGTTCAGGAAGGGGCGTGAAAGAAAGGGACAAAGATGAAGCGAACAGGTGCAAGAGTGCAGTAGAATAAACACTAAGTAGACAGAAATAGGTGGCGTGGAAGAAAGAAACAAAGATGAGGCGAGCAGGTGCAAGAGAGTGCAGTAGAATAAACACTAAGTAGACAGAAATAAAGGTGTGGAAGAAAGAGACAAAGATGAGGCGAGAAGGTGCAAGAGAGTGCAGTAGAATAAACACTAAGTAGACAGAAATAAAGGCGTGGAAGAAACAGACAACGATGAGGTGAGCAGGTGCAAGAGAGTGCAGTAGAATAAACACTAAGTAGACAGAAATAGAGGCATGTAAGAAAGAGACAAAGATGAGGCAAGCAGGTGCAAGAGAGTGGCGTAAACACTAAGCAGACAGAAATAAACTGGGAGGTGATCCCAAACATAATGCAAAAAATCCACACAAAAAAAGAAAGAAAGAAAACAGAGGTGAGAACTGAAAAGTGATCAACAAGAGAATTAAAGAAACTAATATGAAGCAAAAGTACCACAGACAGATACAACCAATGACTACAGTGGTAAAAATAGAAAATAAAACAAGTGACTAATGTAATCATGAACTGAAAATCAAAGATAGAGAATCAAAGACTGAGGACATGGACACAGATGAGACAACACTAAGATGAGGACCCAAACACAAAAAAAGTTCTGGGCGACATATATATGTTGTGGGTGCATTTCCGCCCTCTGGTGGTGAGAATAAAAATATACTGTTCAATAAAAAAAAAAAAATAAAAAAATAAAAAAAAACGTGAAATGAACCACACTGTGTCTGTGGTTGTTGTTGTCCTTCCATGTTTCACCTCTGTGTCTCCATGGTTCATTCATGTCTTGCGTTAATGTGGGCGTGGGACTTTGAATCACTCACGTATATACTTTTGTGGTTGTTTTAATTTTATAGTGGATACTAGTCAAGTCTTTGTGTTACGTTATTTTATGGTTGATGTATCTACTTATCTCAAGTGGGTTGTTTTTTATTATGCATTTCAGTCTCAGGTTTTTTGTCATGGTCTCACTGGAGTTTCTGCTCCCTTTGTGTTTATGGTTTGCTGCCTTCTAGCGGTTTCTTTTGGTTAACACGTCATCATCTCTTAATCAGTATCACCTGCTCTCACGAGTCTTGGCTGGCTATTTAAAGCTCCTTTGTTTGCTTTTTCATTGCTCTGTGTATGGTTATTCCTTCGTTGTGTTTCCGAACCATTTGCCACGGTTGTGAATATTTCAGTTTTGATTTTGTTGGACTTTGTACCTATGACCTTAATTGTTTTCTAACCCTTGTGAAAGGTTAGAAAGTGTATTTATGTTCTTAATCCTGCACTAGCCTCTTAATTTTGGTTTTACACTTGGACATTATTTCCTGGAGTTTTTGGTACTTAGTTCCCCACTCCCTTCTTAGGGTTTGAAATTGTTTTTTTGTTCTTGGACACTAATTACTTGTATTTTGTTGGAACTTATATTTCCCCACTTCCTTTGTTGGATTTGTAATTGTATCTTTGTTATTCACCCATGTACTCGTATTTTTGGTTCACATTAAACATCTGCATATTTTGGAACTTACCTTTAAGTCTGGCTAACCTGCATTTCTGGGGTTTATCTCATTCCTTGAGAGCCGCTAATCATAACACACTTGTACTTGACCCTTGACTGAAACGGATTTGTACTTGAATTAAAAAAGTACATAAAAACGTACTTGCAAAGTAAAAGGCTTTACAGTTACACATGTTTTTTTGATATAACAAAACCTTTTCCATCATAGATATCGTACATTCCTTTGGTGTCTCACTTTCTTTACTTTGGACTGCCACAGCAGATCTGATCTGATATATGGATACACCAAACGCTCTTCCTCATGCAACTCCACTTACTGCTCATTCATTATAATAATAATAAAAATTTACAGCATAGTAATTACAAGGCCGCGGGCAGCATTACCTCCAATAGGGAAAGGGGCTTGTCAATAAAAATGTGGTCAATGTTAACTGATGTAACTCAGCCAATGCAAAATCACGGCTTGACTGAATCAAGGGAATCATATATATATATATAAACAGTGAGTTATCAGCTTCTGTGATTGGAGAAACTGCATCGAGCAACTGTTACTTGATGTATCACTAGTTATGCAGCGTGAATGTGGAGTGCAGCAGAAAGAACTTCAGTAAAAGAAAATAGATCAAATCGAGCCTGGACACACCACGTGCCTTTTGCAACTTGCATTTTTAGAAAATCCTCCTGTGTTCCTCAGCAGCTGATGGCACCTTTAACAACACATGTAATCACGCCTCTGTAACAGTTACATCAACCACATGCAGGAAGTTTGTTACTGAGCACATCACACCAGCATCTTGAGCAGTAGGAGGGTATTCGTTTTGATTCCTATGTGTAAATCACTGGAGCACTTTATCTATTTTAAACCTGACATGAAGACCCACAGTCACAGCTGACTCAGAAGTGGCGTCCTCATGGTTTTTTTGGCATATAAAACCTATCATCATTGGCATGGCATCACTTTCATAAGATACGTGAAACTCAAGGGGATTTTGGTAGGGACAAGACAAAAATATGAAAGTCCATAAATTGTTCTTTTTACAGGTGCAATTGATAGAGCATGAAAAAACAAAGAAATCAACACCAAGATTGGTCCAAAAAAATCTGTATATTTTTTCCTATCGATCAATTACGCACGGTCATTTTCGCTTTGTCAAAAACCACGTTCTCAATATTGGATTGTCATGAAACTTCATCATTATGTCGAAAAAATATTAATATTATAGGAAAGTGAGTACAGGTGTGTGAGAAAGTTCAGGAAGGGGCGCGAAAGAAAGGGACAAAGATGAAGCGAGCAGGTGCAAGAGAGTGCAGTAGAATAAACATTAAGTAGACAGAAATAAAGGCGTGGAAGAAAGAGACAACGATGAGGCGAGCAGGTGCAAGAGAGTGCAGTAGAATAAACATTAAGTAGACAGAAATAAAGGCGTGGAAGAAAGAGACAACGATGAGGCGAGCAGGTGTAAGAGAGTGCAGCAGAATAAACACTAAGTAGACAGAAATAGAGGCATGTAAGAAAGACACAAAGATGAGGCAAGCAGGTGCAAAAGAGTGCAGTAGAATAAACACTAAGTAGACAGAAATAAAGGCGTGGAAGAAAGAGACAACGATGAGACGAGCAGGTGCAAGACAGTGCAGTAGAATAAACACTAAGTAGACAGAAATAGAGGCATGTAAGAAAGAGACAAAGATGAGGCAAGCAGGTGCAAGAGAGTGGCGTAAACACTAAGCAGACAGAAATAAACTGGGAGGTGATCCCAAACATAATGCAAAAAATCCACACAAAAAAAGAAAGAAAGAAAACAGAGGTGAGAACTGAAAAGTGATCAACAAGAGAATTAAAGAAACTAACATGAGGCAAACGTACCACAGACAGATACAACCAATGACTACAGTGGTAAAAATAGAAAATAAAACAAGTGACTAATGTAATCATGAACTGAAAATCAAAGATAGAGAATCAAAGACTGAGGACATGGACACAGATGAGACAACACTAAGATGAGGACCCAAACACAAAAAAAGTTCCTGTCAGCCTGAAGAGACTTTTCACTTTTTTAGTCCTACATACAACACATTTTGTCATTAACAACAAAAATAATAATAATAAAGTGGATTTTTGTTTTCCTGGCTCTACAAGCTTTTTTTCCCTTTTATGTGAGGGGCTTCAATTTTTCATCCAATGACTGACATTTATGGACATCTCTGAAGATGACATTGACATAATGTTTATGACACGTTCATGACTGTGTCATGTAACAGTTATGACAGTGTCATGTCACTATTATAACAATACTTTCAAGTAAAGTGTTACCACATTTTGATATGCAACACATGAGCATTATCATAAAAGAATGTACCTTTAAAAGGGAATTGCTAAAAGTATGGTAAAATTTAGAAAATACCCATGGACTCCTGAGACTTAATCAGTTTCATATATCCGCATTTCTGTTTTTATGTATAACTGTCACATCAGCAATGATTGATTCATGTTGTTTTTGTCTCAATTTATGTGCTATTTTCTGATGAATATGTTGTGGTTCTGCCCCATCAGCCCGTTTGGCTGAATTTTTGAGTTGTCTTTATTTTTGTATTAATTGTATGTGGGTTTGATCATCTGTTATTTTTTCTTTCTTGATTCTTCTTATTTGTGTCATTCTGATTTCATGTGGTTGGTTTTGATGGTTGTTTTTGGGGCTTTGCAATTTGTCTCCCTTGCACCTTTGATCGGTGGTGGGTACAGCTAAACAAAAAGTTAGATATCTGCTAACTGAAAAGTTAACTTTTTTTAACGATAAACTGATAAAAAACATAGCAGAAGCTACAGCTAACTGATAACCGCTAACTTTTAGTATTGACTCCAGTACACTGTCAGCAACTGACAAGCCAGTTTTGAGTTTAAGTACTGCCAATGCTTTTGAGTAGAATCAAAGGTGATCGCAACCCCCCCAAAAAAGGCATCTGCAAAACTGAGAATTCTGTTTAAGTCTGACTGATACAGCGCACCGAATGGTGAGTGTATGACATTTTTTACCCAAAATGCATAGAGCACTGCCATTTACTGGATGGTAGTGTAAGTGTAAATAGCATCCAACTGTCATACGGTCGCCATTCGGTGCAGACTTAAAAAGAATTTTCAGTTTTGCCTTTTTTGTACAAATGAAAAAGATACATATTTTCAAATACAGATTTATTTGTAAAAGCCAACACACGTTACAGTAACTTGTGTGTGTGTGTTTTTTTTTTAAACCAACCAGTGATGAGGAGGCTCAATTTCCCATAATGCCTTTTGGCATCTGTGAGCTTTAATGCTCAAACAATCACAATTACTGCATTCCTTTAAAACTAAAAGATATTTGTGATATTTTCACTTTGTAAAAATGACAGTTAATATCAATAGACAGTTATTATCAATGAACCATCGGGAATTAGTTTGGTTTTTTAAATCAAACCATAAGTCACACCTGTTTTTCTGTTTATGCCTTTGGCCCACGCTCGGCAGCCAGGTAGTCAGATCCCTTCCACTGAGGTAGGGTTGAGCTCAGCTCCTCACAGCTGCCTGACTGCTGCAAAACCAGCCCAGTCTCGGTTTTTTTCATGCTCCCATCATGAAATGAGTCAAATTTTTGTGACGGGTTTTTTAACTCACTATAACTAACCCTACTCCTAACCCCTAACCATAACCTAACCCGACTCCTTCCCCAAACCATAACACCCCCCCCCCCCCCCCCGCTTCACTTTAAATTTTGTGCAGCCATTGCGGAATGAATTAGAATAAATTTGTGTTGCCGTGATGACAATGAGGCACTTTTTGTCACAAGATCATGAACCAATAGATTAATGTATATTTCATGCTGCTGAATCATGACTTGCTTTAGACGGGGTTGAGCAAAACACAATAGAGGGGAACTAACGTCTGATTTTAGGGTTTACAAACTTTTTTGACCGTTCGGCTTTACTTACTGTGCCAGCAAAAAAATGTTAGCGGACTAAAAGTTAGTGAAACTAAATTTATCTCAAGCTAATTGGTCCACTGATGGTTTTTAAAGTTAGCTGAAAAGCTAATCTGCTAACAAAAAGGTAGGTTTGCTAATTAGCAGTTAGCGGATTAGCGGAACTGTGCACACCACCGCCTTTGATTATCCACTATTGTGTGTTCACCGTTCCATTTAGTTCTGTCTCCCATTTGCCATTTCATTTCCCTTCCAGGTGTTCTTGCCCTGAGTCATCACTTGGTGTCACCCTGCGATCCCGTTTTATTTTTACTTCACTCTACAGCAGACCTGGGCAAACTGCGGCCCTTTGCATGTCTCTGTCCAGCCCTCATGAGGTCTGTGATTATTATTACATATATTAAAAATGTCAAGCTTGTGTGTTGCAAATCATTAGAGAGGTTTATTTAGGTATATTTACATATTATTACAATAATAAAAATTACCTATAAAAGCTATTAAATAGGTAATTTTTTTGTAAAATCTGTAATGGGAGACAGCCGAGTTATCGATGGTGTGGCACTCTGACATAATTCAGGTTCCCTATGTGGCCCCTTGTAAAAATTAATTGCCCACCCCTGCTCTACAGTCACTTAGGGCCCCTTCACACATAGTATGAATATGTACAACTCAAGACGACACCCGTCGGAGCAGCTGATATGAGCGAACCATGAAACATCATGCTGACAGGCAGGCGTGCACGATGCCAATGTGACGGTTCGTGCACACGGGAACACATGCAGTACCACCAGCTGCAAAAATATGAAGGTGTTGTGCACACAGGAACACAGCATCTTTTATAAAAAAAATAACAATGACATACCACCCACGGGAATTGAACCTGTGCCAAAAGCTCTGATTGCCAATCAGAAACTTTACCACTGAGCTGCAGTTGCTGTCCTGTGAAAGATGCGGGAAAAAACCTCATATCAGGAAGGACATGGATGTATTTTTAAAAACAACACACACACCATATAAAAACATAGCATTATATTAAATCCCTTTTATCAAGCAGGCAATACAAATATGATCCGTCTGTTCCTCTGTAGATGACCCATGGTCACAGACATACTTTCATGAAATGACATGAATGATGAAGGAGTTCGCTCTTTTCATGTCCACATCTACTGGTCCGGTGTGTCCAGCCAGCAGAGCACGCGTGTTCTGCCCGACATGCATGTCTTGTGGATGCTGTGCCGCAGGACTGACGCTGCATCATGTGGAACAGAGCTCATGTGGGTGGTGTAACAGTCAGATCGCCCGCTGCGTGTTCTGATCTGACAGTCCGTTTCAACTTAGGGGCAGCCTGTCAGTGCCTGCGACATGCGCGTGCTCGCTCTCTGCAGCCCATCGCCACAGCGATATGTTTTTATTCATGTCCACGAAAGGACAGCAAGCAGACGCGTGTCACAGTGGGCAGTTGTCAGTATGTGTTATCTCGCTGGGACGTCCAGATCCACAGCTCCCCACAGTTGCTTCTGTCGGCGGCCACACCTCCTGTCAGTTCAGCGCACACACAAACATGTCAGTGTGTGTGTTTGCAACACTCATGGGGGCACTTAGACAAATTTCACATCCACCTCGACAGTGGATATCTGCTGACTGTTTTCATGATGACAGTACAAAGTGCCATGCGAGCGGTGGGTGTTAGTTGTTCGTGTGTGTCACCTGGAATTTGGCCGACACCTGCCATGAGAGGGTTCAATGGGCTCGCACAGCGCACACTTTGTCTTGCACTGGTGTGCGCAAATAGTTGTAACAACAGGTGTACGAGGCGTTATAACCAGCTACAATTTTACGTTTTGCACACAATTCCTGCTTAACATTGTTAGTTAATTTTCTGTACATTATTTTCTGTATGTTTATTCCTGTTATTATTATGTTGTTATTATTATTATATTAGTATTTTCTAAGACTTTCTTTCTTGTATCAGTTCTGGTTTTACACATTTGGTTCTGTAGTCTGTCTGGATTTATGTCATTTTCGGTTGCTGTGGTACTTGAGTTAGATTTACTTTCTATTTAGTTTAAAGGGCCTTTCACACTGAACACATCAAAAGCAGAGCTAAAACAACGCTTCTGACGGGAGCGCGCATTGCCGCTTGTCGGCAGGCTGACGCGGTCAAAGTTCAATCCAATCCAACTTTCGACACTCTGAGCTGTGACGTACCTTCGCGTTGTCCAATAGGAACGACGCGTCGGGCCAAAACACGGAAGACGTGGCAGAAACCACTGATCTATACAAAATGGATTGGTGCAGAAACCACTGATTTATACAAAACGGATTGGTGCAGAAACCACTGATCTGTACAAAACACTAATGTGTGACAGGACTGCTCATTTATAGAGCAGTTTTCTGAAGAAAAACCATTGGAAATTTTTTTGTTGTTGTTACCTCAAAATTTCTGATTACTGTTAAAAAAAGTTTAGAACACTTGTAATTAAAATAGCTAAATAAATCAATAAATGGTTCTTTAGAAACCTTTCATCTCTAAATTTAAAACCACCTGTTATTTCAGATTAGATCATTTCTTGTTTAACATAAGGAACCTTGGACATTTAGTTTTAGATAAGTAAAATAACATGGAAACTTGTGTATTTTTTTTAAGTATGGTAGATTATTTATATCTCATTTCAACCAGAAAAACAGACACTAAATAAATACAAATGTTTATTATAAATGCAACAGGAAATAATTTAACAATGACTGCAGTGTGACTGTAAAGTAGGATTTCTGTGAATTAAACCTCATGTTGAATTTTTATATATATAGTCATTTCAACTTGTAATTTCACCAAAATATGTAATTGCCTTTAATGTTGTTATCAGGACAGTCATTTCTAAAATATGAAATTGAGCTCAATAAGTGGAGAGGTTCTACTTGTACAAATGTCTTTTGACTTTGATTCGTGGACATTTTTAATGATCCGTTCATTTATTGTTAAAATATAAAATGAAACAGCTTTTTAAAAAATAATAATATAGTTGCTGTTGAAAGAGTCTTTTATTTAGAAGTGGGTGATGTTATGCTGAATTCTCGGGACCAGATGAAGGTCTCTTCTGCAGCTTTGAACTCTGGTGGTGTTGGTGAAGACTGGACTTCGTGGTGTTCAGCTCATCAATGTAAGTTTGGCTGTCTGCACAGCAAATGTTCCTGATTGGGACAAATAAAAATATTTCTTTAACTATAAAGAAACACTAAACAGTTTATGTCTAAAAAAAAGAAGAAAAAAAAAACCGGAAAAAAACGATGGGAAAAAATGCCCGAAAAAAAAAGTTATTTAAAGTTGAAATTTGTGGTCTCTGAAAAAAGCTGTACCTTTATTTAGTAAAAATAAGAGACTGAACCATCTCCAAATTGAAGCGTTCACTCAGATCAACTGTGCTAAAAAGCTAAGTTAACGTTAGCCGATAAGTAAACCTTCACAGCAGTGCAGAAACATCACGTTTTACTTTTATTTTATTGTCACATTGATAAAGCTGCAGAACTAAACTCAGTTGGGCAAACTGGGACTTCGCATATATCCAAAAAGTGGGAGATTTCGGACTGAGTGGGTCTGCTCCATCCCCCCGGCTGCCAGCCTCGGTCTGCCCAGGAATGATGCCTGAAGGCCGGCTTCTCCGTGCGGGTCGGCCCGCTGTCGTGGTTCGATTGATATCCCACCAAGTCGTCAGTCCTAAATGGAATCGTGTTGAATGCTTGGTCTCCAAAGTAAAGGTCAAACAAGGTCTACGTCTATTGGATTCTATGACGTGACATATGTTACCCCGTAACGTGATAAGTAAGGATGATACATGGTCCAAACTAATTCCTTTTTAAAACTGTGTTAACTCAACTAGTAATTTGCATCACTTTTTACCAGAATTGGAGCAACTTTAACTCTTGACCCCTGTACAAAAAGAAACTGACCTTTGTCACCATTCTTAATGTTTTTATCCCGTAACTCCATAGAATTCAGTCAAAGATAGTCCAAACTATACCTTTGTGGAATCTTTATGATCAGGCAAATAATAATACAATAACATGCTTTTGGAGGGCGGTATGCATTTTCAGAGGCCCAACGTTCATGACCAGTCGCCCAAAATGACAGATATTTGCCCTCGTATAACTCGGGCGAATATCTATCATTTTGGGCGACTGGTCGTGAATGTCGGGCCTCTGAAAATGCACACCGCATGACAACAGCATGTTATTTGCATTATCTCTTTTTACTGAGATACACAACATGTAACGCGTACATAAAAAGTTGGCTTACTTTAACTTTTGTCGTGTCGGCTGGCGCACGCTGCTCTCCAAATTCGCCAGTGCGTCCTCATCAAGCTGGCTGCTCATGGCTGCTGTTGTCGTACTATCCATGAGAAAATCACCCGGAATATCCATATTGGGACCAACACAAGCTTGTCGCCTTTTTAGTTTGTTTTCCCCCCCCTCTGTGGACAGTTCTTGGGCTGTGCACGCTATGACGTCATTTGTTTACGCACAGCGGGCGGGTATAGCCAGATAATGTCGACGTAAATCTACAATACCGGCCCAGCAATGCCCCAGTAAAGTGATAATAATGTGGAATATTTTACAATATGATTGGAGCATCTTTTAATTTTGACCTCTGTGTAATTCTTCAATTGACCCCTACCTCACCACCGATTGAAAATTCAAGAGGCCAGTCATTTTTCTTTTCCAAAAGAGGATTGTCTGAGGAGTATTTCTGCCAAATTTGATGCTTTGATCACCATTTGCAGGATTCCCCTCTAAATATTCTCTTATCTGCTGCACTATAAAGATGATATAGAACCTACCAGCCAATCACCACCCAGAGTTCCATGTCCTCCTTACAGTCATTAAACATGTTTGACCCTGTGCCACTATTATATGGAAAGGGAGGGGGTGACTGTGTGATAGTCTGCATCCTGTACAACCACTTGTTGTTGGCCCCACCTCTTAGACCATCAGTGCATATCACTGGTGACTCATAATTTGTCTCTAAAGTCAAGATAATCACAGTGCACATTTCTGTGTAGGCTCTCAGTTGTCCAGGTGGTTTCCATAGTAGAGAAGCTTGAATCTTCAACTGGACTGGGTTGCTTGACTCGAGGACGTTTCGCTTCAAATTGCAAAAGCTTCCTCAGCTAAAATTATTGCTCTGGTAGTCTGACGTCTGTCTTGACCCTTGTAGAGAAAAATAAACAGAAGCCACAAAAGCTGGAGTTTTAAACCTAACCAGACCTCTGTGTAACTCCCCGGTTAAGGCTGGGTTTTAACTGTTTCACTCAGCCTTAACCGGGGAGGGGGTCTGAGATACGCTTTGTCCCCTGTTTACAATGGGGTACTCATGTCAAAGCAGTTTCAGTCTTTTGTTCATGGTAATGAGTCATTCACGTCATCAGGAGAGGTGTCCGTCCCATCATTAGGAGGGACAGCTGCCCTGTCATTAGGAGGGTGCTAACTAGAGCACAATAGGTGCTAATTAGAGCTATTGTTTAGTCACTAGCCTATAGCAGTCTGCCTCTCAGTAGGAGGGGTCTGGTTAGGTTTAAAACTCCAGCTTTTGTGGCTTCTGTTTATTCTTCTCTACAGAAGCCAGACTACCAGAGCAAGAATTTTAGCTGAGGAAGCTTCTGCGATTTGAAGTGAAACGTCCTCCTGTCAAGCAACCCAATCCAGTCGAAGATTCAAGCTTCTCTACTACATTGCACATTTTATAACAACTTATAATCATGCAAAAGGACCAAGAAACAGATATTTTCAGATGTCAGCAAATGAAATGTAAACAAATATGCAAAGTTAGTCCAGAACACCTCATTTCCTGGCAAACTTCCCTGAAAACTTTGTGATTTATGCATTCCACTGGACCACCAGAAGTTGTGTGTGTCCCACTGGGAGCTGGGAGTCAGACGACCATATCGACATGACGGGTTTTACAGTCGAATGGGGCTGAATGGACCTTGCAGATGTTTTATCAGGCTTGAAGGCTTCCAGGATGGGACCATTTCTCTGTCTGGGTGCAGTATTAACTGCACAAGAAGCCACTGATGTGTAGTAAATCTGACACAGCGAGAGCACCACAGAGACTCTGAGGGTCCAAATATAATGACGCTGAAGGGCCTGGAACCGTTTAGAATAACTACTAGCAAAGGTAAAAACCTTTATTGCATTCTTGCACTTGCTTGTGTTTTCCTTTAAAAAAAATCCAAGCTGCAGCAGTGTAGCTAAGATGAGATAAAACCAGGTTTAATGCTTTCAAAATCATTAAAGAATGAAAAGGCTTCACATCAGGTTCAAATCTAGTTCTCCAATTTAAAATCCATTATCACACTCAGGTGGTTATTACGTGTGGTTTCACTGGAGCCAGTCGTGAAATCAGAAATCCATATGTCGTGCATCACAAGGACCTGTTACCAAGAATTACATTTTACTTTTAACATTTCATAAAATGACGTCTGTCTGAGTTTGGATGTCTTTGAGTCATTCAAACAATGGTTTTACAGAGTTTGCATGTTTCCCTTTCAAAGGCAGGTAAATTTGTGTCATCTCAGTGGAACGAGATGTATGTTGTAAAAATGGACCTTAAAGGAAAATAGAATTAGCTCTAAAATAGAAAGCTGATGAATCTCACCAGGGAGAAGCTCAGAGGAAGATACAGAATCATCAAGGTCAGCAAGTTCGAGCTGACCCACTTCAGAGTAGTACGCGTAAAGACAACACAATGATCCGAGCAGGAGATGAGGACACGGCAGTCTGCTGTTC
The DNA here is from genome assembly GCF_902500255.1 of Thalassophryne amazonica. Classification (NCBI taxonomy): domain Eukaryota; kingdom Metazoa; phylum Chordata; class Actinopteri; order Batrachoidiformes; family Batrachoididae; genus Thalassophryne; species Thalassophryne amazonica. Next base: position 26,753,691 of record NC_047111.1, on the reverse strand, counting down.
CCAATGCAGCACTAAAAGCATAAGAATGGAGGAATCCCAAGAATTGGTAGCAAATGAAAAATCATGATAACTTTTAAAATGTAAAAGCCCCTATCTCCCAGCATGTGCACAGCCCTGCACAATACAACCACAGTGACGACTATTTATCTGATGCACTTGTCATTATCACATCCAGTGCCCATTTTCCTTCAAGACCAAATGTGTTTGCAGTCTTCTATGTGCCCATGAGAATGTTTGCTAAAAAATAAAGTGTGGTCAAATGCAAAAGCAGCCAAATGCCTTAATTTTATTTTTATTAATCAGTTCTTGTCGCATTCTTTATTGGGGCAGTCTTTATTGAACAGTCAATGAAAGATAGACAGGAAATCGGAAGTCTAACTGCAACCATGAGCACTCCACCTGCTGCATTACAGTCATCTGTCAGGAGAAAGCATCACCTGAAAGAAGTGTAAAGTCTAATGTTAGCACTGAGATGTGCCTTACATAAGCAGATTCATTAAACTTACACACTGCGCATGGCTATTAGCAATAGTGCATAATGCAGTAGCGGTCCTAGCCTGTTTGGCGCCCTGGGCGAGCAACCCCACCGGCGCCCCCCCAATGCAATCGCGGCAGCAGGGCATACTGCGCTACTCCACTTGGGGGGTAATAAGCGCCCTCTGCCTACTGTGTGGTTTCTGCATTGTCTGACAGACAGGTTTTAACCGGAGGATCCCCCCACCATCACAGGCTGGGTTGAGCTGCTTGCTCAGCTGCCACTTGCTGACCCAGATAAGTGAGAGAAAATGAAAGATTGAATGACACAAAAGTATCTACTGACACTACACCATTAAGATGCACAATAACACTTGCTTTGACACAGAAACACATTACACATACTAATCACACACTCCAACCTTATAACAGACAAAGAAGTATCAGTCCAACTGCATCACAGTGTGCAGAATTTAATGATAGATGAACAGCTCTGAGATACCAAAAAACAATGTCCATTTGCATTTGAGAGATACATCTCATATTTGGTTCAGAACAGCTGTATCTCACCTGCACACTTCATGCACGGTGGGGAGTGGACGCTTCAAACAGCATAATAACAGGTGTTAAAGGACACAATATTCCTATATAGTCCATGAGGCAGTCATCAATTTTGACCTAATTGATACCACTTAAGGGGACTAAATGACCTTACAATCCAGCACCAGTGTACCATGGCCTACCTAAGATGTATGATAGCCATCCCAGGGTGGTAGCTATAGCCAAGTAGGGGTCAATGAAGGGTTACACGAAGGTCAAAATTTTAAAATGCTCCAATCATGTTGGAAAATATACAACATTATTTGTCTTATCAGAATGATTCTAAAAGGTATAGTTTGGTCTAACTATGACTGGATGTTCTGGTGTTATGGTGTAAAAACTGTAATGTGATAACTAAGCATGACAAATGGTGAAACCTGTTTCTTTTTAAAGCCCATTACCAAACCAGCACTCAGGCTTGTTCTCAGAAATATATGCCTCCAAGATATCAATATTCCCAAAGCCCCAGCCCAAATGGACTGACATCATGCATTTTAGATAACAGAACCAGAAGATAGTGGTCTCAGTGTCATTTGTTCTGCAGCAGCGTTGTAAGTGGTTATGACGAACTTTATACCTCAAACACATTGTAACTGAATCATTCATATTCAGGTCATTTCACAAACTAATCCACATACTTCATTGTGAATGACCTTTGACCTGCTAAATAGTGTACATCATGTAAAGGAGACTATTGTAAGATGGTGGATTGACCCGTGTCCCAGATGTATTGATTATTGTCTGTTAAGGGGGAGCAGACTCTCAACATGAACATGGGTAGATGCAGCATTCATGTCTCTCAGCCTGCATTCTCCATCCACCACTGCAATCATAACAACAACATGCACTCAGATTTCATTGACCAATTCGACCCTCACATCATATTTCATTGTCATCATATTCGGTTTTTCATCATGAGGGTAACATCAATAAACAGAGGACTGCTGCAGCAGTAACTATGCAGCTTTGCGTTTATGAGGACAATATATCACATAAATGTATGCAGAGCTGGTAAAAGTATTGGCACCCCTAAATTTTAAATGCAGAGCCAATTCTGTATCATCAAAATATTTAATAAAATGTCAAAAGTGATGGAACAAAATCAACAACAGCAATGCTTTCAAATAATGAAATATAACTGCACATTATGCAAAGTCGATGTCAATGGTCACAGTGCTGGCAACAAGGACCGCTTCGGCCTTCATGCAGCTGGTAACCGTGGTGAAAATGGCTCAGAACTCCTGGACTGTGAAGAAAGTTGGAGGTGAGGAGTTGCTGGATCCTGGTTTGAACATCCAGAGCCACACAGCTGAACAGGGTAATTTAATATTCGTGATCGAACAGCCAGTCTCACGTTTGTTTTGTTTTTTGTTTTTTTCATGCTCCCGTGACGAAATGAGTCAAATTTTCATGACGGGGTTTTTTAACTCATTATTACGAACCCTACTCCAACCCCCAACCCTAACCTTAACCATAACCTAATTCTATTCCTCCCCCGCTTCACTTTCAATTTTATGCAGCCATCACGAAATGAATTAGAAAGAATTTGTGCTGCAGTGACAAAAATGAGGCACTTTTCATCACAATATCACAAACCAATAGATTAAAGGATATTTCGTGTTGCTGAATCACGACTTGCCGTGAGACTGGGTTGGATCGAACATGTTCTCATGGGCAGTGGTGGGCACAGTTCCGATAAGCGATAATTATCGAAGATAAAGTTTTCATTATGGGATTATCTTTTCAGATAAGTTTGAAAACCATTATCGGACTAATTGTCTTCAGATAAAGTTTTGTCCGATAATTTTTAGACCGTTAATGTGGTAAACAAAGGTGAACAGATGATGTGTAGTTCTACCCTCTGCAAACAGAGGAGAACTGCTTCTAGAAGAAACTGCTCTTTCCTCAGCAGGCAAAGGAGAACTGGTCACCAAAAAAAAAAAGAAAAAACTAATTTATTTTAACCCATTACTGATACGCGGCCAATATCACCCAAGTCATCCAGAGGCATATATTTTTAACTTATGGTTCAAATTTTAACCAAACTTATTTCGGAGAAGTTATTTAAATTAACGTCACATCAGAAGGTTTATAAAGTGAAAATATCAGATATATGTTTTAATTTTAAAGTAATGCGCTAATTTTTAAGGTTTTAGTGTGGACATGCTGTGTCCAGGTGCATTATGGGTCATAGGGTAATCTCAGTATGTTCACGACAGGAGAAATGCATTTCAGATACTCCGATCAGGCTCCACGGACAACACCATTAAACTCTAGTGCCTAAAACTCTCGTGAATATACAAGGGCTGTCAATAAAGTAACGGTCCTTTTTATTTTTTTCAAAAACTATATGGATTTCATTCATATGTTTTTACGTCAGACATGCTTGAACCCTCGTGCGCATGCGTGAGTTTTTCCACGCCTGTCGGTGACGTCATTCGCCTGTGAGCACTCCTTGTGGGAGGAGTCGTCCAGCCCCTCGTCGGAATTCCTTTGTCTGAGAAGTTGCTGAGAGACTGGCGCTTTGTTTGATCAAAATTTTTTCTAAATCTGTGAGACACATCGAAGTGGACACGGTTCGAAAAATTAAGCTGGTTTTCAGTGAAAATTTTAACGGCTGATGAGAGATTTTGAGGTGATTCTGTCGCTTTAAGGACTTCCCACGGTGCGAGACGTCGCTCAGCGCTCTCAGCCGCCGTCGTCAGCCTGTTCAAGCTGAAAACCTCCACATTTCAGGCTCTATTGATCCAGGACGTCGTGAGAGAACAGAGAAGTTTCAGAAGAAGTCGGTTTCAGCATTTTATCCGGATATTCCACTGTTAAAGGAGATTTTTTTAATGAAAGACGTGCGGACGGGTCCGCGCGTCGGGACGCAGCCGCCGCGACGCAGCCGCCGCGACGCAGCCGCCGCGACGCTCCGCCACAGGAAAAACACCTCTGTTGAAAGCCTTAAGGACAAGTTGGAACATGTCCTGCCTGTTAAACAATTTCTCATATACTCACTCCACTGAAAGCCATCAAAAGCCGCCTGGATTTTACAAATGGTTATCAACACAGAGGTGTTTTTCCTGTGCCGCCGCACCGTGTCGGCTGCGTCCCGATGCGCAGATCCGTCCGCACGTCTTTCATTAAAAAAATCTCCTTTAACAGTGGAATATCCGGATAAAATGCTGAAACCGACTTCTTCTGAAACTTCTCTGTTCTCTCACGACGTCCTGGATCAATAGAGCCTGAAATGTGGAGGTTTTCAGCTTGAACAGGCTGACGACGGCGCCTGAGAGCGCTGAGCGACGTCTCGCACCGTGGGAAGTCCTTAAAGCGACAGAATCACCTCAAAATCTCTCATCAGCCGTTAAAATTTTCACTGAAAACCAGCTTAATTTTTCGAACCGTGTCCACTTCGATGTGTCTCACAGGTTTAGAAAAAATTTTGATCAAACAACGCGCCAGTCTCTCAGCAACTTCTCAGACAAAGGAATTCCGACGAGGGGCTGGACGACTCCTCCCACAAGGAGTGCTCACAGGCGAATGACGTCACCGACAGGCGTGGAAAAACTCACGCATGTCTGACGTAAAAACATATGAATGAAATCCATATAGTTTTTGAAAAAAATAAAAAGGACCGTTACTTTATTGACAGCCCTCATATTCTCTGGGTTTATAGACGTTGTTATTGTGTTTGCGTTTATTAAATTCCATGCATCTTAAATGTAGCAAGTAGCAACACAGATTATCTGGAATTTTGTTTTGGCAAGTTTTCAAGGTCTCTACTGCCATCTACTGGCCAGTAGTGTTCATGTCAGTATTCAAACTGAAGCTGGGCAGACACTATGATATTTTCAATCACTGTACTCGGTTCCAGCTCAAACTGTACCACAGAACCACACGGTGTAAAAGTTCAGAGCGCACGATTTATGTTCTCACACACATTGGGCCTCATGTATTAACGTTGTGTACGGTGATATTTGAGCGTATATGGGGTGTATGCCAAAATGGTTGCGCTACTTGGCATTTATCAATGGTCGTTGGCGTACGGTGCACTGAAAATATACACCAAGTCGAGAGGTGGTTTAAATTATACACCAAAATGACCCAGCACTGAAATCCACATAAAAATGAAAATGATCAACATGATAAACAGTGCCATTATACAAATCAATGCATATGTTACATAAATAACACTTTTTTGATTATACTACAAAACAATTAATACGACGGCCGATTTTGACGCTCTATTGGCACGCGTCGTGATTGGTGAATTACTGGCCTGACCCACATAAAAGGCGGTCGTGTGTCGTAGGTCAGGGTTGCACAATGGCAGACCTAGCGTTGTTAGAGGACATGGATGTTGCACTACGCAAGGAAAGAGTCTTCCGCGACAGGGCAGATCTCCTGAGTGAGTCTGATGACTGGCTTCTGAGTACATTTCGCCTCCCCAGACAGGTCCTCTTGGACTTATTCGCAGCATTAGAACCCCGTCTAAAATGGGAAACTCGACGTACCTGTGCCATGCCTGTGTCGCTCCAAGTCCTGTCGACTCTCGGTTTCCTGGCAACAGGCTCGTTCCAGCGGGAAATAGCTCACAGGTCAGGTATTACGCAGTCCACCATGAGCCGCATCCTGCCTCATGTGTTGTCAGGGATACGGGCTCTCGCTCCACTTCACATAAGATTCCCTTACAACAATGCCGAACAAGCAATGATTAAGAGGGACTTCTATGAGCTTGCCGGGTTTCCAAATGTTATGGGGCAATTGACTGCACGCATGTGCATCTGAAACCACCCTCGGTTAATGATTATGCATATGTTAACAGAAAGAATTATCATTCAATCAATGTGCAGCTCATCTGTGATGCTCATATGCATCTTGTGAACGTTGTTGCGTGGTGGCCAGGGAGCACCCATGATGCATTCATATTCCAACACAGCAGCGTGGCAAGAAGACTACAGGATGGCATGGTGCACGGCTTTCTCCTGGGTAAACTAAATAGATGACATGCATTCTATTTGTTATGCCTGACTAACACTTTTCAGTAATGCTTTCTTTCATTCCAGATGATAAGGGTTATCCTTTAATGGTAAATCTTATTACGCCACTGCACAACCCACTCACAGCGCAGGAGCAGCGCTTTAACCTGGCCCACACAAAGACCCGTGTGGTTGTGGAGTGCTGTGCAGGCCTGCTGAAGGGCAGGTGGATGTGTCTTGGGCATGCAGGAGGAACACTCCTGTACAAACCAGAGAAGGTCTGCCTTATAATTTTGGCCTGCTCGGTGCTGCACAATATTGCGTTGGACTTCCATGTGCCTTATGGAGAAGGAATCCCCAATGACCCCATCGAGCAGGATCTGTGGCCAATTCCTCCTGCAGCTCGGGCCATTCAATTAAGGCAACAGCTCATTCATTGTTTCTAAAGTAAGTAAATGATGACAATACAACCCCTGGCAAAAATTATGGAATCACCGGCCTCGGAGGATGTTCATTCAGTTGTTTAATTTTGTAGAAAAAAAGCAGATCACAGACATGACACAAAACTAAAGTCATTTCAAATGGCAACTTTCTGGCTTTAAGAAACACTATAAGAAATCAAGAAAACAAATTGTGGCAGTCAGTAATGGTTACTTTTTTAGACCAAGCAGAGGGAAAAAAATATGGACTCACTCAATTCTGAGGAAAAAATTATGGAATCACCCTGTAAATTTTCATCCCCAAAACTAACACCTGCATCAAATCAGATCTGCTCATTAGTCTGCATCTAAAAAGGAGTGATCACACCTTGGAGAGCTGTTGCACCAAGTGGACTGACATGAATCATGGCTCCAACACGAGAGATGTCAACTGAAACAAAGGAGAGGATTATCAAACTCTTAAAAGAGGGTAAATCATCACGCAATGTTGCAAAAGATGTTGGTTGTTCACAGTCAGCTGTGTCTAAACTCTGGACCAAATACAAACAACATGGGAAGGTTGTTAAAGGCAAACATACTGGTAGACCAAGGAAGACATCAAAGCGTCAAGACAGAAAACTTAAAGCAATATGTCTCAAAAATCGAAAATGCACAACAAAACAAATGAGGAACGAATGGGAGGAAACTAGAGTCAACGTCTGTGACCGAACTGTAAGAAACCGCCTAAAGGAAATGGGATTTACATACAGAAAAGCTAAACGAAAGCCATCATTAACACCTAAACAGAAAAAAACAAGGTTACAATGGGCTAAGGAAAAGCAGTCGTGGACTGTGGATGACTGGATGAAAGTCATATTCAGTGATGAATCTCGAATCTGCATTGGACAAGGTGATGATGCTGGAACTTTTGTTTGGTGCCGTTCCAATGAGATTTATAAAGATGACTGCCTGAAGAGAACATGTAAATTTCCACAGTCATTGATGATATGGGGCTGCATGTCAGGTAAAGGCACTGGGGAGATGGCTGTCATTACATCATCAATAAATGCACAAGTTTATGTTGATATTTTGGACACTTTTCTTATCCCATCAATTGAAAGGATGTTTGGTAATGATGAAATCATTTTTCAAGATGATAATGCATCTTACCATAGAGCAAAAATTGTGAAAACATTCCTTGCAAAAAGACACATAGGGTCAATGTCATGGCCTGCAAATAGTCCGGATCTTAATCCAATTGAAAATCTTTGGTGGAAGTTGAAGAAAATGGTCCATGACAAGGCTCCAACCTGCAAAGCTGATCTGGCAACAGCAATCAGAGAAAGTTGGAGCCAGATTGATGAAGAGTACTGTTTGTCACTCATTAAGTCCATGCCTCAGAGACTGCAAGATGTTATAAAAGCCAGATGTGGTGCAACAAAATACTAGTGATGTGTTGGAGCGTTCTTTTGTTTTTCATGATTCCATAATTTTTTCCTCAGAATTGAGTGATTCCATATTTTTTCCCTCTGCTTGGTCTAAAAAAAGTAACCATTACTGACTGCCACAATTTTTTTCCTGATTTCTTATAGTGTTTCTTAAAGCCAGAAAGTTGCCATTTGAAATGACTTTAGTTTTGTGTCATGTCTGTGATCTGCTTTTTTTTTCTACAAAATTAAACAACTGAATGAACATCCTCTGAGGCCGGTGATTCCATAATTTTTGCCAGGGGTTGTATATGAACACATTTATTTCTTCAAATTGTCATTTATATTAACGAGGGTCCGGTTTATTTCAGAGAGTTTTGCGTTTATTTGTATTAATTGATTTATGATGGCATCTTGTCGCTGTAGGACCTCCTCTGTCAAAACTCTGGGCCTGGGGAGAGGCCTGCGGCCTGAGGCCTGGACGGGTGCAGCCTCCGACTGCTCTGGATCTGCTGCCCGGTGCAGGTCTCCAGATCGTCGCACATTAGATGGCTGCTCATGATTGTCTGTGAAAATGTATTTATGATTTATTTTGTGGTTAATAAAATGAACAAAAACATTTGTATTTTGGATTATTTAAGATATAAATAGACACTAACCTGAATCTGTATGTTCGCATGCAGCAGTGTCCACTTCTGCATCCTTTAATATCCCCTCCACACACACAGAGCCAATGAGCGCAGCCACTCGCTCCTCAGTGGTGCTCAATTTTGGAGCATCCGTTTTGTTTGGATTTTCATGTCTGACCATTTCTTTTTTACCTGAATAATGATTAGACACATTTTAATTGTTGGATCATGCTCGTTTAGCCTTAGGCTTATAAATTGATTAATTGACCTACCTCTGCAGGCGTCCTGACTACGGGTCCAACCTGATTCACAAGACTGGTTATTATTTGCCAGGTTTTGGTTTTTTGGCCTCCTTTTATCCCACTCTTTAGACTCCCAAAGAGTATGGTTTTATGTTTTTCTACTTCGGTAGTTATGACTTCAATCTCCTGATCGGTGAATTTCTTTTTCTTTGCCGTCTTCCTGGCTTCCATTTCGTGAAATGAGGGTGTGTCTGAAGCGGAGTCTGAATATTTATGGGTGTGTTCATTATAATTATGATTGTTTTCACCCACTGCATTTATCAAGGTCATGTCGGGTGTACGCTGGAAATGGGCAGGTACGCACTGCTTGATACATGTCATGGCAACTTTGGTGTACTTCAAATTTACACCGGACATCTATGCCATAAGCGCATGACGTTGATACATGAGGCCCATTGTACGTTCAAAAATCACACGTCAGACTTGTGTTTCCAGAAGCAAACCGTAAACAAAAGCTTTTTTTTCAAACTTAATTTACAAAAACTCTTGATGGGAGACAAAGTTTAAAAACAAAACAAACAAAAAAAAAACATTACAAGACAGGTCTGCGGTGTTTGCACAAGCACAGTGTGAGAGGTTGGATGCTTGTAGCGCTTCAGCAGTGGGATACCCTCACGACCGCCGACCAGAATATCAAACAGGTTTGATTTTCATCTGACCATCAATCAATCAATCAATCAATTTTTTTTTTATATAGCGCCAAATCACAACAAACAGTTGCCCCAAGGCGCTTTATATTGTAAGGCAAGGCCATACAATAATTATGTAAAACCCCAACGGTCAAAACGACCCCCTGTGAGCAAGCACTTGGCTACAGTGGGAAGGAAAAACTCCCTTTTAACAGGAAGAAACCTCCAGCAGAACCAGGCTCAGGGAGGGGCAGTCTTCTGCTGGGACTGGTTGGGGCTGAGGGAGAGAACCAGGAAAAAGACATGCTGTGGAGGGGAGCAGAGATCGATCACTAATGATTAAATGCAGAGTGGTGCATACAGAGCAAAAAGAGAAAGAAACAGTGCATCATGGGAACCCCCCAGCAGTCTACGTCTATAGCAGCATAACTAAGGGATGGTTCAGGGTCACCTGATCCAGCCCTAACTATAAGCTTTAGCAAAAAGGAAAGTTTTAAGCCTAATCTTAAAAGTAGAGAGGGTGTCTGTCTCCCTGATCTGAATTGGGAGCTGGTTCCACAGGAGAGGAGCCTGAAAGCTGAAGGCTCTGCCTCCCATTCTACTCTTACAAACCCTAGGAACTACAAGTAAGCCTGCAGTCTGAGAGCGAAGCGCTCTATTGGGGTGATATGGTACTACGAGGTCCCTAAGATAAGATGGGACCTGATTATTCAAAACCTTATAAGTAAGAAGAAGAATTTTAAATTCTATTCTAGAATTAACAGGAAGCCAATGAAGAGAGGCTAATATGGGTGAGATATGCTCTCTCCTTCTAGTCCCCGTCAGTACTCTAGCTGCAGCATTTTGAATTAACTGAAGGCTTTTTAGGGAACTTTTAGGACAACCTGATAATAATGAATTACAATAGTCCAGCCTAGAGGAAATAAATGCATGAGTTAGTTTTTCAGCATCACTCTGAGACAAGACCTTTCTGATTTTAGAGATATTGCGTAAATGCAAAAAAGCAGTCCTACATATTTGTTTAATATGCGCTTTGAATGACATATCCTGATCAAAAATGACTCCAAGATTTCTCACAGTATTACTAGAGGTCAGGGTAATGCCATCCAGAGTAAGGATCTGGTTAGACACCATGTTTCTAAGATTTGTGGGGCCAAGTACAATAACTTCAGTTTTATCTGAGTTTAAAAGCAGGAAATTAGAGGTCATCCATGTCTTTATGTCTGTAAGACAATCCTGCAGTTTAGCTAATTGGTGTGTGTCCTCTGGCTTCATGGATAGATAAAGCTGGGTATCATCTGCATAACAATGAAAATTTAAGCAATACCGTCTAATAATACTGCCTAAGGGAAGCATGTATAAAGTGAATAAAATTGGTCCTAGCACAGAACCTTGTGGAACTCCATAATTAACTTTAGTCTGTGAAGAAGATTCCCCATTTACATGAACAAATTGTAATCTATTAGACAAATATGATTCAAACCACCGCAGCGCAGTGCCTTTAATACCTATGGCATGCCCTAATCTCTGTAATAAAATTTTATGGTCAACAGTATCAAAAGCAGCACTGAGGTCTAACAGAACAAGCACAGAGATGAGTCCACTGTCCGAGGCTATAAGAAGATCATTTGTAACCTTCACTAATGCTGTTTCTGTACTATGATGAATTCTAAAACCTGACTGAAACTCTTCAAATAGACCATTCCTCTGCAGATGATCAGTTAGCTGTTTTACAACTACCCTTTCAAGAATTTTTGAGAGAAAAGGAAGGTTGGAGATTGGCCTATAATTAGCTAAGATAACTGGGTCAAGTGATGGCTTTTTAAGTAATGGTTTAATTACTGCCACCTTAAAAGCCTGTGGTACATAGCCAACTAACAAAGATAGATTGATCATATTTAAGATCAAAGCATTAAATAATGGTAGGGCTTCCTTGAGCAGCCTGGTAGGAATGGGGTCTAATAAACATGTTGATGGTTTGGATGAAGTAACTAATGAAAATAACTCAGACAGAACAATCGGAGAGAAAGAGTCTAACCAGATACCGGCATCACTGAAAGCAGCCAAAGATAACGATACGTCTTTGGGATGGTTATGAGTAATTTTTTTCTCTAATAGTTAAAATTTTGTTAGCAAAGAAAGTCATGAAGTCATTACTAGTTAAAGTTAATGGAATACTCAGCTCAATAGAGCTCTGACTCTTTGTCAGCCTGGCTACAGTGCTGAAAAGAAACCTGGGGTTGTTCTTATTTTCTTCAATTAGTGATGAGTAGAAAGATGTCCTATCTTTACGGAGGGCTTTTTTATAGAGCAACAGACTCTTTTTCCAGGCTAAGTGAAGATCTTCTAAATTAGTGAGATGCCATTTCCTCTCCAACTTACGGGTTATCTGCTTTAAGCTACGGGTTTGTGAGTTATACCACGGAGTCAGGCACTTCTGATTTAAAGCTCTCTTTTTTAGAGGAGCTACAGCATCCAAAGTTGTCTTCAATGAGGATGTAAAACTATTGACGAGATACTCTATCTCACTTACAGAGTTTAGGTAGCTACTCTGCACTGTGTTGGTATATGGCATTAGAGAACATAAAGAAGGAATCATATCCTTAAACCTAGTTACAGCGCTTTCTGAAAGACTTCTAGTGTAATGAAACTTATTCCCCACTGCTGGGTAGTCCATCAGAGTAAATGTAAATGTTATTAAGAAATGATCAGACAGAAGGGAGTTTTCAGGGAATACTGTTAAGTCTTCTATTTTCATACCATAAGTCAGAACAAGATCTAAGATATGATTAAAGTGGTGGGTGGACTCATTTACTTTTTGAGCAAAGCCAATAGAGTCTAATAATAGATTAAATGCAGTGTTGAGGCTGTCATTCTCCGCATCTGTGTGGATGTTAAAATCGCCCACTATAATTATCTTATCTGAGCTAAGCACTAAGTCAGACAAAAGGTCTGAAAATTCACAGAGAAACTCACAGTAATGACCAGGTGGACGATAGATAATAACAAATAAAACTGTTTTTTGGGACTTCCAATTTGGATGGACAAGACTAAGAGTCAAGCTTTCAAATGAATTAAAGCGCTGTCTGGGTTTTTGATTAATTAATAAGCTGGAATGGAAGATTGCTGCTAATCCTCCGCCCCGGCCCGTGCTACGAGCATTCTGACAGTTAGTGTGACTCGGGGGTGTTGACTCATTTAAACTAACATATTCATCCTGCTGTAACCAGGTTTCTGTAAGGCAGAATAAATCAATATGTTGATAAATTATTATATCATTTACCAACAGGGACTTAGAAGAGAGAGACCTAATGTTTAATAGACCACATTTAACTGTTTTAGTCTGTGGTGCAGTTGAAGGTGCTATATTATTTTTTCTTTTTGAATTTTTATGCTTAAATAGATTTTTGCTGGTTACTGGTAGTCTGGGAGCAGGCACCGTCTCTACGGGGATGGGGTAATGAGGGGATGGCAGGGGGAGAGAAGCTGCAGAGAGGTGTGTAAGACTACAACTCTGCTTCCTGGTCCCAACCCTGGATAGTCACGGTTTGGAGGATTTAAGAAAATTGGCCAGATTTCTAGAAATGAGAGCTGCTCCATCCAAAGTGGGATGGATGCCGTGGACACCACTCAGACAGCCAGCAATTCAAGGAGAACATGCGGCTAAACATGTCACTCCCGGTCTGATTGGGGAGGGGCCCAGAGAAAACTATAGAGTCCGACATTGTTTTTGCAAAGTTACACACCGATTTAATGTTAATTTTAGTGACCTCCGATTGGCGTAACCGGGTGTCATTACTGCCGACGTGAATTACAATCTTACCAAATTTACGCTTAGCCTTAGCCAGCAGTTTCAAATTTCCTTCAATGTCGCTTGCTCTGGCCCCCGGAAGACAATTGACTATGGTTGCTGGTGTCGCTAACTTCACATTTCGCAAAACAGAGTCGCCAATAACCAGAGTTTGATCCTCGGCGGGTGTGTCTTCGAGTGGGGAAAAACGGTTAGCGATGTGAACGGGTTGGCGGTGTACACGGGGCTTCTGTTTAGGGCTACGCTTCCTCCTCACAGTCACCCAGTCAGCCTGCTTTCCCGGCTGCTCGGGATCTGCCAGGGGGTAACTAACGGCAGCTAAGCTACCTTGGTCCGCACCGACTACAGGGGCCTGGCTAGCTGTAGAATTTTCCACGGTGCAGAGCCGAGTCTCCAATTCGCCCAGCCTGGCCTCCAAAGCTACGAATAAGCTACACTTATTACAAGTACCGTTACTGCTAAAGGAGGCCGAGGAATAACTAAACATTTCACACCCAGAGCAGAAAAGTGCGGGAGAGACAGGAGAAGCCGCCATGCTAAATCGGCTAAGAGCTAGTAGCTACGCTAAGCTAGTGGATTCCTAAAAACACGCAAAGTGAATAATGTGTAAATAATTTAGAGGTGATTCAGCAGAAGGAGTGCTTTAGTTAAGGCACGTAAAGATTACACTGGGAAACAAATCGTAATCTAGATAACTAGATCAATCTAACTGCGCAGATTAACAGCTAACAGATACAGAAAAACACCGCTGTGCTCCGGAACAGGAAGTGATACAATACCGCAGTGAGAGCCAACCACCAGTAGAGGCAAGCAACCATGTGATCGCAGATCAGGAGGTGGTCGTGAGATGTTAAAACACAGCTCGTTATTCCATGTATACAAAATGATGCAGGACGCACGATTAAACTGAAATTCTGTGCGATCCAAAAAATTCTCGCACGAATGAAAAATCAGCTGAAAAAGGGCCAAAACTCGCACTGGCACCAGTAGATCATGGCAGTGTTCTATTTATTTGACACCGGTTATAATCAGATGGTTATCTAATTGCAACTTGGCTTTTTTTTTTTTTTTTTAAATGCCTTTTTTTACAAATAAAAAATGGCATATTTTACAAAAAATGAATCAACCAATCAGTGTTAGTGCACATTTTACCCAGAATGCCATCTGTCTGTGTTTGTTACAAAACTTCACAATTAGTGCATTATTCAACGTTAAAAGATATATGTTATATCTTAACTTTGCACAAATTGCAGAATTGACATTAATGGAGTTATTCTATCAGTATTCATTTTATTTATATACCCAGGGTTGGAAGGGTTACTTTAAAAATGTATTCCGATACAGTTACTAGTTACCTGTTGCAAAATGTAGTCAGTAACGTAATCCAAGTACCATAATATTAAAGTAATGTAATTTGATTACTTTCAATTACTTCTGAATTACTCCAATATCAAATAAGCTAATACAGACAAAAGAAACTAAATATAAATAGTCTTGACCACATAGTACAGTTTATTAAGCAAAAGTAAAACTGTTTCTTTTACATGGCATGCTCTGTTTTACTTCATATTATGAATTAAGAGCACCCACAATATTGTTTTAAACACACAGTGTTCACCTGCTAAATTTTCAACAAAAAATGCCAAACAAATGAAGGATAATGAAAACTCAGGTGGTGTGCGGATGAATTTGTAATTAAAAGTGGCTTGCAGAACAATATACAAAACAAAAAAAAATTCTGCTACTTTTTCAGTAAACATAAAATGATCTTACTTTAGTCTTTCACATGGCATTCACACCATGTTTAACATATCAGTCCACTTACTGAACTTTCAAAATAAGAACAAAAGCATAATGAAAACCATTAAGTAAATCCTGTCAGTAAGGAGGCGTGGTCGCCATTTTACTTCTGGGCAAGTTCGTGATTTGCGAGCATAGAAGTTCAAGAAACAGGTGGAATATGCCGGAAAGCTGCGCATGTTGGCAAAACCACAAACGGAGGAACAAGGGAGACAATATTTCCTTCCATAAGTAAGTGGTTTTGGTTATTCTTGTCACTTTGTCTGTGATATTTGGATGATAAACAGCTGTATGTTTCCTGCCGTTCCTGTGTCGCCAGATGACACGGACCATTAACTCTTCACTTATGTCTAGTTGATATTTTCCACTGCTAGACCAATGTCTAGTTAGTGATTAAAATTGTTTGACAAGACTGGGATTTTTTTTTTCAATTGCACTTTAAAATAATGAGATTATAATGACCCACGCTCTGGGCGCTCACAGTCACACCCACACATAGAGATGTGTACCCACACCACTGACTTCATGAATGAAACTCGGTCAATAAAGGATAATTGTGTAAAAATATAATATGTATATAAATGTACTGTAATGGTTTTAGGAGCTGTGTTGAACAGCAGCTGCAGCAGGACGCCTCAGCTCAGCAGCTTGAACAGCGCAGATCCGTGTAACTTTCAACACTAATATTTGGGTATGTGTGTGTGTCAGAGTAAGTTTAATACTTTCCTGACATAATTTAATTTTACTAGCTCGATATCCAGGTCAAAATGGCATTTTAACACATACTTTGCGAGCATTTTTCTGAGTGTGTTCAGTCGCGGATCTCCATAGAAAATGCATTTAACATCCGGGTACTTCATCAATATTTTGTCCGGTTAGGAGACGTCATGTCGCTGTCCATGAAGGGACGTTTTTGTTTCAAAGAAAAAAATATATGTTATATACAGATATAAAATGCATTAAAATTGTAATCCTGTGAACTAATCCCCATTTTCACTAAATATACCTGTAATCTGAATACGTCTTTTTTTCTGTAACTGTAGCGGAATACAGTTACCTTTTTTTGTATCCTAATTACGTAACGCCGTTACATGTATTCCGTTACTCCCCAAGCCTGTATATACCAAACCATAACTCAGCACTGCTTTATTTTCCAAGACCTCCGCCTGATGGCAGCGTTGTGATTGAGTAGAGAGTTGAGCTTTGTGGCTTCTCTCAATTGCTTCTGTGCTGGAAGCCATGTAGTAAACTGGAGCTTCCAGCAGGGGTAGGACGCTCAAAGACAGAAGTGCTAACTCATTGTTTGGGTCTGTTGTCGCTTTTGATGCTTCCAAAAGCGATCGTGGTGTTAAAACTCAAAATCAGCTTGTTAGTAGTTGCAAGTGTACCACAGACAATACTAGAATTTCTGAATCCCGGTTTACACTGTCCAGGGCAGATGGCAGACAGCGTGTGTGGCGTCGTGTGGGTGAGCGGTTTTCTGATGTCAATGTTGTGGATCGAGTGGCCCATGGTGGCGGTGGGGTTATGGTAGGGGCAGGCATCTGTTATGGACGAAGAAACTCAGGTGCATTTTATTGATGGCATTTTGAATGCACAGAGATACCGTGACGAGATCCTGAGGCCCATTGTTGTGCCAACATCCAAGAACATCACCTCATGTTGCAGCAGGATAATGCACGGCCCCATGTTGCAAGGATCTGTACACAATTCTTGGAAGCTGAAAATGTCCCAGTTCTTGCATGGCCGGCATACTCACCGGACATGTCACCCATTGAGCATGTTTGGGATGCTCTGGACCGGCGTATACGACAGCGTGTACCAGTTCCTGCCAATATCCAGCAACTTCGCACAGCCATTGAAGAGGAGTGGACCAACATTCCACAGGACTAATGGTGCCATCTTGGGTTTAAAATAGCGTTTTCTGTTAATGTGTCTGCATGTAAATCCAGCTGTATTATTTATTTATTCGCTGAAAATGCAGGTTGTTGTGCATTTGGATGCACAAATAGACACAGCAATGGCTTCAAGATGTACAGATTCCCTTCAGATAATAAATTCAGATAAATCAAGTCAGCCATGTAGGATGGAAGCCGACTTCATCGTCAAAGCTTTGTGAGGTATAAACCAGATATTCACAGTCACTGGACAAAAAAGTCCCAAAGTTATGCATTCTTTTCCATGTAATAAACACCATATATAACTGATTTTGTACATTGGATTTTTCACTCACATCGGATAAAATGTCCTGTCCGATCACAATGTATTTCCATTAAAAACCTAGAGCATGTGGGACCGGAGACATTTCCGTGATTAAAAGTCCAACTGTTTATTTTTTCACACCGTGCTGAGACTCAGACCTGCAGCCTGAAATGTAGCTGTTAAATCAGACACAAAAGGCTGTGATTTGACAATTTCCTGTTTTCACTTTCATATTATAACAGTTTCTGCAGTGCGCACACTGATTACAAATGGATCAGAAAAGTCTGCACATTTAGAACACTAAGTCAGAAAAAGATGAATTGTACAGCTTACCTTTGAATTGAAGGTAATTATTGTAGAAATAAAACCTTGTTGAGGGTCACATTAGTCAAGAACGAATCATAATCCAGAGACGGAAACTGTCACACACATCATTGTATGACATGGAGTTACAGAGCAGCAGAAGCACAAAACAGGCTTTAAATAATTAATAAATCATCATAAATTGTAAATGGATGTAAATGTGATAGCTTAACTATTTTATATTATTTTGATAGTACTTGTACCTGGATGTGTTCCTGCATGTGGTTAAATAATTTTTTAAAATGTTGAAAACAGAAAAGGTTCATTCAATAGTTCAGAGCAGTTGGACCCAAAGTTGGTACCATGTTCTGAGTTGACACTATTCTCTCAATTAAGGCATTCTAGGCATTAAGTGACCCTTAATTGGAGTAAGGAGTATAAGATTTATGAGTTGGACCTCGTAGAGAAAAAAAAAATGGACTCAATGGCTGGAATCCAAGATTTACTTGTACATATTTTTAGCTGGAGTCAGTATTCCAGCCCAACAACAAACCAATGATTGTGATTTCAAATCTGTATATCTGACTTCTGCAACACTTCCTCTTTTAAATATGTTGCAAAATGATTTGTACTGGCAGGAAGGGGCATGGTATGAACTGAGATTGGTGTGGAATAACACTGGTCATAAAAAAAATACATCTTGCATAGATTTGAGAACTCATACAGGGTCATTTTGGGGTGCTGAATCAGAATCTGAGCTCAATTCCCTCTATCACATCCCGTTTTTGTTTTGTTTTGCACAATCTGCATATTCCATATTGATGGATTACACAAAAATTGCTCATTCACTCACAAGTTTGATGCCACTAATCATGCACAAAAGTTTCAAAAGCATAGTTTTTTAACCAGGTTTGCAAAATGTGAATAAGAGCCGAACTATCGTTTATGGCACCAGAGAGGTGTGCAACACTGCAGCCTTTGCTTCAGTGCTTGATATTACAAATATGTTTTCATATCGCAAAAATGTGATGTGATTGCCAAAATGCTAACACCAGATTCAGATTCAGTGCCCCCAAATTACCCAAAATCCTTTGAAAAAAACTCTATACAAGACAAATTGTGTTGACCAGTGTAATGAGTGACACTTTAACTTTCACATTCAGTGTCCACTGCACTCCAGCACTCTTGGCGGTAAAACAAACTGAACAAGCTCGATGTGCAAGAACAACACACTTTGAAAAAAAATGAAGAAAAACATCTATAAATGCAGAAACCACTGTTTAAATAAGACACAGCTCACAGCAATAGAAGCGAAAAAGGAGTGGAAAAACTAGTGATGGGGAAAATGTAAATGTTGAAGCATTAAATACAGTTTAAAAAAAGAAAAGATTTGATCTAAAATGTCTTGCAGAGGAAAAACCCATATACAAGGTCTATTAGAAAAGTATCCGACCTTATTATTTTTTTCAAAAACCATATAGATTTGAATCACGTGTGATTGCGTCAGCCAAGCTTGAACCTTCGTGCGCATGCGTGAGTTTTTTCACGCCTGTCAGTTGCGTCATTCGCCTGTGAGCAGGCTTTGAGTGAGGAGTGGTCCACTCCTCTCGTCGTTTTTTTCATTGTTTAGGAATGGCTCAGAGACTGCCGCTTTGCTTGATCAAAGTTTTTTCAGAAACTGTGAGGCACATCCAATTGGACACCATTCAAGAAATTCAGATGGTTTTTGGTGAAGATTTTATGGGCTTCAAAGAGATTACGGAGTGTTACTGTCGCTTTAAGGACGGCCCAGAGCGACTGGTGGTGCGCCGCGCTCCGAAGCCGCCATCGACACGCTGAGCGACCATTTCATTTCTAAACGGATGACTGTATGGATCCGTGACCATCGTGTGCAATTTCTCTGATTATCACAAGAGCTGGACATCAACCATTTTCCAGCAGATTTCACTTTTAACAAGAGATTTTGTCATGGAAAGCCGAGCGGAGGCTTCGCGCGTCACGATGGATTCGCTACTGGAACGAGACAAAACCACCTCCGTTTTGGTCTCAGAGGACAGCTTTGAGATGGCGTTCAGACAGCTGTCGGTGGTTTTTTCATCGAGTGATTATCCGAGAAATTGTGGATGTGCCTGGACATGCCAGAACATGTCCTGTGAGACTTCATCATGCGTTGCTTTGCACCATGCGGCACCGCCGCAACGCACGAAGCCACTGCTCCTCTTTCCATGACAAAAACTCCTGTAACAGTGGAATGTGCCGTTCATTTCCAAACTGGACGCTGTGTTTTATCCGAGATGTCATCTGGCTAGCACAGGAATTGTGAAAATACGTGGACATCAGCACTTTTTCGGCACATTGAGACAGACGTGCGGAGGAAAACCCACTGCGACGGGCCACTGCAGTCTGCTTTTAGAAAGTGTCACTCCACAAAGACAGCTCTCACTAAAGTAGTGAATGATCTTTTGAGATCAATGGACTCAGACACCCCCACAATTTTGGTGGTGTTGGATCTTAGTGCTGCGTTTGATACTGTGGATCATCATATTTACTCGAAAGGCTAGAGAATTATTTTGGGATTACTGGAAGTGCCCTTGCATGGTTGATGTCATACCTGTCCAGTCATTCTCATTGTTTTTTGTACACTAACACTACTTCTAATCTTAGTGATATGAAGTTTGTGGTTCCACAGGGATCTGTTCTGGGCCCCCTGCTTTTTCCCTGTATGTAGCACCCCTTGGGTGTATAGTGGTGTTTTGGGATTGCCTTTCATTGCCTTGCATTGCTGATGATACTCAGTTGGGATTGCCCTGCATCAGTGAGAAGCTGGATGTCTCGTCATTTCCTGCTTTTGAACTCTGATAAGACTGAAATGATGGTTCGTCCAACGAGACATCGGCATCAGTTTGACCAGATAGCGCTTACTTTAGGTTTGTGTGTTATATATCATACGGACAAAGTGAGGAACCTTGGGGTCATTTTAGATCATGCATTGTCCTTTGACCTCCACATTAAAGACATCACAAGGACTGCTTTCTTCCATCTGTGATATATAGTGAGGATCCGTCCTATCCTGTCTATGGCTGATGCTGAGACCATGATACATGCATTTGTTTCCTCTATATTGGATTATTGCAATGTTTTATTTTCTGGGTTGCCGTAGTCCAGAATCAGGGGTCTTCATTTGCTACAAAACGCTGCTGCCAGACTCTAGACATGAAGCAGAAGGTTTGACCACATTACTCCCATTTTGGTGTCTCTTCACTAGCTGCCTGTCTGTTTCTGCGAGATCAGATTTTAAGGTCCTGCTACTGGCCTATAAAGTTGTTCACAGACTGGCACCACCCTACTTGGCAGATCTACTTAAGCCCTACATAACGGCCCAGGCTGTGCGCTCACAGGACGCAGAATTGTGCTGTGTCCCTAGGGTGAATAAAAAGTCTGTGGGACATAGAGCTTTTTCCTATCGTGCCCTGGTCCTGTGGAATTATCTCCCTGTTTTAGTGAGGCAGTCAGACTCTGGAGATTTTTAAGTCACATCTGAAAACGCATTTGTTTGCTGAATTGGCACAGGTTTTACACCGGATGCCCTTCCTGACGCAACTTCACATTACGTGGAGAAATGTGGCAGAGGTGGGATTTGAACCGGGAACCTTCCACACCGAAACCAAGTGCATTAACCACTTGGCCACCACCCCTGCACATTTGCTATTTTATATGATTAATATATATTTTTTACTATGCTTTTATTTTTTTTTTTTACCTGTTTACCTTTTTTTTATCATGTTTTTAACCTTTTCATCATTTTCTTTGATTTTTTTTTATTTGTTTTTGTTTCTATTATTGAGTTGTTTTATGTGAAGCGCCTTGAGACAACGCTGTCGTGATTTGGCACTCTAAGGTTAATAAATTGAAATGAAATCAAATTGAACTTAATTCTGCTTCAGTTTGTTTGTTGCTATGTTCAACAGTTATCTATTCAAAATGGGAGGAAAATAAACAAACACACACAGCTGGAATGTCCAGCGAGACTTTTCATCATCGAGAAAATATTGCTAATCATATGCAAATAGATTCATGACATATAGACAATGTGCACTGACGTCACACACAACAGGCGGGTTTGTGTATGCAGCCATAATGAACAACAAGCTCCATGTACACCACAGCATGGCCGATGCTGGATCGACGGTGGATAAACAAGCGAATTTGTCTGATATCACTAAAGTGGTTCATCCTGAACATCAGAAGAGGTATTTAGAGAAAATACAGAGAATCAACATGGATCCCTACACTATTTCCCTCGAGACGTTCACCAGTTTTACCCATTTTGAATGTCAGCCAGACATGCGGTATCCAGACATTTTCAACTAAATTTTTCAACACTCCATGACACTACACAGGAGAAGCCCTGGAAGCATATAAAGGTTTGGATGCCAACAGCTTTTTTGCGGTTGGATGGGTGCAGAATGTGGTCATAAATGGTAAAATGGTAAATGGACTGCATTTATATAGCACTTTTCCATCTGCATCAGACGCTCAAAGCACTTTACAATTATGCCTCACATTCACCGTGATGTCAGGGTGCTGCCATACAAGGCACTCACTACACACCGGGAGCAACTTGGGGATTAAAGGCCTTGCCAAAGGGCCCTTAGTGACTTTCCAGTCAGGCGGAGATTTGAACCCATGATCTTCTGCACTCAAGCCCAACACCTTAACCACTAGACCATCACCATCATTAGTCGGGTTACTGATATTTTGACACACCCACAAGCAGAGACGTGGCAGAAGACATTAAACGCACTACACTTCTCTCTCATGGTAAAGGCATCATGACACTTAACTAAACTGACTAAACCAACTGAACTAAAAACACAATAAATCAGTAACACTAACGACACTGTTAAACTAACATGAACCACTATAACAATATTTACAACCCCAAAACCCCAAACTCCCACGGTGCATTGCAGCACAATGTCCATTGTTTAGTGGTTCGCTAAAATTACTAATTTCTCCAAAAATATTAGTCCCATCAACTTTCCGTTTTCACACCGTTCATCCGTGACCAAAAATACATAAGCATACCAAATGGTAAACGTAAGCTCTCGCCAGTTTCTGCATGTTCAAAGCTATACATACGCACATGAAGAGGCCACTTGGCTATTATAATATGCGTAGATATCAGTAATGGCAATATAGACTATTACGCAGAACGCCTACTTTTTATGTACATTTTCTTCCTTTGTTTTTGTTGTGATGGAGGTACTTCTTAACGACAATCTCAAAAGCCAACATCAGCAGTAAAGTGGAAAATGCTCATCAAACACAGCCGTGAATCATAAACTCTAAACGCTGTCAAAACCTGTCTTGCTAGTCAGAACCAAACATAAGATCATCAACTTACCCTTTTCAAATGGCTCTTTGCTGTTTCCAGGCCTATCATGAGTCAAGACTACTCTCAAAATAAATTGTAACAACAGCATGGCACTATAACATAACTCACAGAATGCACCAGTCTATTTTGTGTTTTTTTTTTGGGGGGGGGGGGGGGGGGGTCCATGTTATCACTATGTTTGTGTTGGGGACAATGTCAAGGTACTTCTTAAAAACAATCTAACAAACAAAAGGCAGGTGGTAGCTGTCATTGTATAGTTCATTTTTTTTGGAGTCAAGATCAAGGTTTTTCTTCAACACAATGCCCAAGGACAACAGCAAGTGCCGGCTGTGATCGTACAGTGGTCAGTACTCTCTGTTGTGGTTGCAGCAACCCAGGTTCATATCCTGGTCACTGCAAGGTTTGTATTTTTTACAAGCTGTTAAATGTAAAATGCGCATTCAACAAAGTCACAAATCACCAGGTCTTAAAACGTAATTCATCATTCTTATCACTCAGAACAAACCCTAACTTCACCACCTAATCTTTGTCAAATGGCCTGTCACAATTTTTAGTCGTGACATGACCCAAGGCTCCTCTAGAAATAAGTAATAATACCCATATGGCACTCAAGAGTAATACACAAAAGATCTCAAATTACTTTTATCACTTCATTTTTGTTGAGGTCAAGATGAAGGTAAATCTTCAACACAATGCCCAAAGACAACACAAAGTTCTGGTACTCTGTGTTGTGGTCGCAGCAACCCAAGTTTGAATCCTGGTCACAGCAAGGTTTGTATTTTTTTTTACCAGTGAATGGAAAAATGCTCATTCAAATGAGTCACGAATTACCAAGTCTAAATGCATAAGTCATTATTCTTATCACTCAGAATAAACCCTAACTGCACCAACTAACCCTTGTCAAATAGCCAAATGCAATTTTCAGGCCTGACATGACCCAAGGTGCCTCTAGAAATAAATACTAATACAAATTTTTTTCAGCTCAATGTCCAAAAACAACAGCGGGTGCTGGCTGTGTTCATATGGTGGTTAGTACTCTGCGTGGTGGTCACAGCAACCCAGGTTGGAATCCTGGTCACAGTAAAGTTCATATTTTATTTCCCCAAGTGAAAATTGGAAAATGCTAGTTCAAAAGAGTCACACATCATCAAGTCTAAATGCACAAGTCATTATTCTTATCACTCAGAACAAACCCAAACATCACCAACTAACCCTTGTCAAATGGCCGTACACAATTTTCAGGCTTGACATGACCCAAGGATATAAATAGTAATGTCAATAATGGCTAATAAAGAGTAATATTGGTGTAGCAATATTACATACACACATACATATATTTCACAGAACATCTCAAGTTACTGTTTATGTACATTGTTTCACTTTGTGTCTGTTGGGGTTGAGGTACTCCTTAACCACAGTCTCAAAAAGCACCAGTACCAGCATTTTATTTTACCAGCTATTAAGTGGAAAATGCTCATCTAACACAGCCATGAATCATAAAATCTAAATGCTGAAGGAACCTGTCTTGTCGCTCAAAACCAACCATTACTTCACCCATTCACTCTTGTCAAATGTTCCTTCTGGATTTTCAGGCCTGTCATGAGTCAAAGCTACTCTTGAAATAAATAGTAACAACAGTATAGCACTATAGCGTAATTAAAAGAAAGCCCCAATTTAATTTTTGGTGGGGGTTTTTTGGGGAGTTGGGGGGGCTGTTGGGGACAATCATAAGGTACTTAACAATAATCTGAGAAAATCATGTAGTGGTTAGTACTTTGCGTTGTGGTTGCAGCAACCCAGGTCTGAGTCCTGGTCACAGCAAGGTATTATTTTACTTTACCAGTTGTAAGTTGAAAAAAAAGCTTTTTTAGCAGAACCGTGAATCATGAAGTCTAAATGTTCTGGACCAGGGGTGAAAGTAAGCTGGAACACACCGGTGTCATGGTCTCAGCGTTCCCCTTGCCTGAGATACCAGTGGCAAAACACATAATGTACTCATACACTTAAATTTCAAATCCAAACAAATTGAAATCAATGAAAAATACAGTGACTATTTTCTATGGTTGATGAGGTGAAAACTCCTGAATAGTATGCTTCACCTACCATATCTCACAGCATGTCGTGATTCAGCATTACGAAATATAAATTAATCTACTGATTCGTGATACTGTCATGAAAAGTGCCAAATTTTCATTACGGGAGTAGAAATTTATTCTAATACATTCTGTGACGGGTGCATGAAATGAAAAGCAGGGTATTTGAGGGGGGGGGGTATGGTTGTGGTTAGGATTAGGGTTGGGGGGAAGGGGAGGGTTAGTAATAGTAAGATAAAAAACAACAACCCCTTCATGAAAACCTGACTCATTTTGTGACGGGAGCATGAAAAAACTCGTGAGACTGGGTTGGCTTAACAGATAACAGTTGATAAGAGAAAGGGGAGCTACTGGCCAGATGTGTTCTCGTAAATGGGATACCTCAGACTGGGGGAGCACTGAGACTGTGGATGCTGTCTCTAGTCTTCTTTTTTTAGTTTTTTCTCTACTTATTTACCAGTTTATTGCTACAGAAACATTTTATAAATAAAAGATAATCAAAATGAGCAGACTTTTTGTAGTATAACAGGTGTCCCGATGAGGTGAGCTCCATCGTCCAACAGTTATCTTGGACTTTCCACTTTTTGAGATAAATATAAAGTTACACAGAAACCTTACAGAGGATAACATACAACAGCAAAAACAACACACTCAATAACAGTGAGAACTATTTAAAAAAAAACCAAGCAAACTGGAGCAAGGACAGAAACAGATTGTTGTGTGGGCCGCTGAAGAGGAGGTACTGCTGGCCCACCACCACCAGAGGGCGCCCTGCTTGGAGTGCGGGCTCCAAGCACAAGAGGGCGCCAGACCCAGAGGAGGTGACAGCTGTCACCCATTACTCCAGCTGTCACTCATCTACACCACCATATAAGCCGGACTGCAACTCCACCTCCCCGCCGAGAAATCGACTACCAGTACTAAGGTAATTTCTCTGCTGACTGACACATTGTGTAACCAACTGAACTTCTATTGCAGCCGTTTTCCTGAAGTGTTGCCTTGTCTGGAGGATTGGCGTTTGGTGTGACAGTGACGGCTTCACCTCGCACCCCGTCCCAGATAAGTGGTTGATCAGGAGCTGCACGAGTGTGTGTGATGTTGGAGGTGGAGGTGCTCCCTCCTAACGGTGTCTGGACTGTTAATCACTGAGTGTGCGGACTCACACTCACACATCATCTTTCTGTTTTCTGCCAGCAGTACCAGGGTCGACAGCCGAAGACAGAGGCCACCTGGGGACTCGGGACTTGGCGGCTCCGGTGTTCTTCAGGCCGTTGGTGGTGGAAGCCGTGTGGGACGCGGCTTCTCTCTCGTCGGGCGTCTTCTATCTTCGAGCCTGCCCACACGTCACCTGGTGTTTATTGACTGTGAACATTAAGACACGTTTCGTTGTGTAATATCACAACATTAAATTGTTACCTTTTGGCTTACTCATTGTCCGTTCATTTGCGCCCCCTGTTGTGGGTCCGTGCTACGACACCTTCACAACACAGATATACAGTGGCCTACAGCCAATACACAGGGGTACTCCTCGGAAGAGCAACTTTCACCCCTGCAACACAAGCCCTTTCAATTTTCGAGTGAAATAAATGTTAATTTGATGAATACATGAAAATCACACAATGTGTTGAAGTAGATTTTATTGTTCCGATAGTTAAAAAGAAGTTAGATACTTAATATCAAGGATTTGAGAAATATACTGGATGATTATCATCCTTGTTTATGCATAGTACAGTACCTTATTACTGAGACATATTACCTTATCGCAATCAAAAAGCCTGCACTAGCATGACTCTGTGCCACCAGCAGGTGGTAGTTCATTTTCTCTTTTGCTGTTATTTTCAGAAAGTAGATGGTGTCTACTTTATCACTACATTTGTGTTTGGGACAATTTTGAGGTAATTCTTGACAATCTCAAAAAACAACAGTGGGTGTTGGCTGTGATGGTATAGTGGTTCATACTCTGTTTACAGCAACTCTAATGCAATTCTGGGTTACAGCTTTATTTTATTTTACAAGCTGTAAATTAGAAAATGCTAAAGTTACAGAGCCACGAGTAAGAAAGACTAAATGCTCAAGTCACCTTTCTTATCACTCAGAACCAACCCTAACTTCACCAACTCACCTTTGTCAAATGGCTGTGTGCAAATATAAGGCTGCCATGACCCAAGGCTCCTCTCAATATGAACAGTGATGACAGTATGGCACTACAGAGTCATACACAGAATGCTTCAAATTATATAATGGATTCAGATGTATCACCAAAATTTGTCTGTTATAATCGAAATCCGTTATATGTATAAAACGGTCAAAATCTATGGGGACTCCTGAATCGGGACCTGCCTCTTTTAATGACCGGGTCAAAACCTCACCTGAAGAAAATAAACACCTGCCTTAAATAAGCACAGGACACTGTGCATTTTTTTTTAAGTCAGCTGCAGAGTGATACCTTAAAATCCTATGCTTCTGTAGCTTGTGGCCATGCAATGAATTCAACGTGCGCATTATTAGCCTTTAAAGTTCTCCATCATATCTTAATGCAATTTGCTCCATCAACAGTGGCTTTTTCTGGATTAATCTGTCCCTCAATGAGCTCCACTTCTTCATGCAATCAACCTCCAAACCAATGGTAAGGTGTACATTTTCCCTCCATTAATTGTGGGTTATTTGAGTGTCTTTTTCCGACTCTGTGTTGTAAAGTTGGTCAAATTTGCAAACTTTTCTGCCAAACATATTTGATCCTTGATTGAAATGTAATTGCCGTGTGCACTGCAAAAACTTTTATAATATGACAGGAGAGGAAGGAGTGAAAATGTAAAAGTGATAAACCACAGCCCATTGCCATCTCCGATTTAGCAGGTGCACAGATTTGCAACGACGCAGAGGGCTCTGATCTAAAGCTGTTTGGTTCACCACACCCACGGATATGTGTGAAACTTAACACCATATTACAGTGCAGGCAACAAGCAGCATTTTGTTCACAATTGCCGGCCTTGAATTATGGCCTGCCTCATATAGGTTCCCTGTCTGAGCATGGTTTGAAAAATATAAACAGCTGGTCTTTTAATCAAGGAAATACAATACCCACTTTCCTCGAACTGGTGAGTGCCTGTGCTGAACTTCATTTTATACTGTTACTGGGCATGTCCAGGCTGCCCTGTACAATTTTTTGCGAGGGTTTTTTTAATGGAATACATTACGATACGATGATGTTTTGTCCGATATGAGCGAAAATCTGTTATACAAAATCCGTTATATACGGTGTTTATTACATGAATAATGTCAAGATACTTTCTAACAACATTCTCAAAAGGCAACATCACTGTGAGTACTCTAAGTTGTGGTCACAGCACCCCTTGTTTGAATCCAGGTCAACAATGTCATTTTGTTTTAATTGCTGTAATTTGTAAAATGCTTATTTAACAGAACCATGAATCAGAAAGTAACCTCATCCACATCATTCTTTATTGCCTCAAACTGATAAGTACACAGTTAATATTTATGTCTAATTAGAATCAGACATGTTACCTCACTGGTGTCAAAACCCATGAAACATACCTGTGTGAACTAAACAGCAGCTTTTGACCATCAACAACCATGCTGATGTCCACCTGTTATAACAAGTTACAAAGAAAGTTGTTTCCCTCCTGCAATTTT
The DNA here is from genome assembly GCF_902500255.1 of Thalassophryne amazonica. NCBI lineage: Eukaryota > Metazoa > Chordata > Actinopteri > Batrachoidiformes > Batrachoididae > Thalassophryne > Thalassophryne amazonica. The sequence continues at coordinate 26,724,983 of NC_047111.1, read as the reverse complement.
ATATTAAAAATGGACCCATGTTATTATAGGTGCTTGGGTTTCATTCGGGGAGAATTTATCTTCATGACACAGTACTGGGGTGACATCACAGGAGCACAAGGATTCTGGGACAACTTCAACAATAAGTCACACTGATTCCATCAAATGGCAAATTTTATGCTGGTTCTCGTGGTGAGCTTGTTAAAGGTTTCTCAAGTTTTGTCCAAATGTGATTGTAAATTAAGAAATGCATGTGGTGTTGGATGCCGTGCAATCACCCTTGGGTTGTTCCCTGCCCCCTCCAAATCTGTTGCCACGCCATTTTGTGATCCTGCGACAGTTTCCCAGTCTTCCAAGTCATTTGTGTCTCCTAGCAACCCTGTGTCTCGTCATTCCTGCAGTCATTGACACCTGGCCTTTATATGCTACAGCTTATTGTGGTTCCTTGCAGAAACATTGCGCTCCTGCGTGATGTGCACTGTGGTGAATATCTTAGCAGCCTGGATTGCTCTAAACTCTTCCTGCTATGCTTGCTGTTTTTGTTTTGTTTTTTTGTTTGTTTGTTTGTTTTTTACTCTGCCCATGGCCTTTGTGAGTAGGCAGTTTGAGACATCTGCTTACTTTTGATTTGGAGTTTTCAGCAGCTGTGGGCTGTTCAGTAATTTGAAGATGGGCCACTTTATTTGAACTGAGAGTTAGCTGAACTTTTTGTGTTGTCCCACTCAGATGCTTTTGCCTCTTGAACTAAAGTAGATTATCAAAGTCCATCCATTTTTGTGTCCATAAAGAAGTGATATTAAACACATCCCTCCTGGATCACCTGAGCTGCACTTCAGCTGATTCTTTTTTTTTTTTTGTGATCAGCTCACTATTTTTGTTATTGGACTAAGACATGTTCATCCTTTATTTAATTTTATTGTTTTTTAATGGACTGAGGATTGGAAAGGAATGTCCATTTTTCTCCTGAGGACTGAGATCCCTGTTTTCATTGACTGTTAATCCTGGTGTGAAGGACGCCCTGTGTTGATGATCCCTGACCATTCTTCACCTGGGTGTTGCTCGAGGTACGGCACACCTGCAAATAAGATGTTAACCTCTTCCTTGGGTCACTCATTTGCATTGAGGCAAACTCATCTGGCTCCTGAGACAACAACATGACACCATGAGGTCTCGCAGAGCAGGGGGGACCAGGAGTGAACATGGCTACCTTACACTAAATCCTGGTCACCCGTTGGTCACCTCAGCCAATCACTCAGCACTGTGCTGTGTGTGTGTGTATGTTGCCAACCATTAAAATGCAGGTCTTTTTAAACTCTCCACAGAAGTTACACTGCATGTGGTAGTCAAAAGGCTTTCACTCCCCAAACATCCAAGGATACTCAGGCCAGAGGCCCGGGTTTCAGCCGACTGGTCAGAGTGTCTGCATCCATACTGGTGATTTGTGAGTTTGTGTCCTTGGAGGAGTAAGTGGGAGAAATGAAAATCACAGCACAGAGCAGCTGCTCCACATATAAATGTTTTAACAAGACATGACTGCTATATGTAATATATTCACCTTTTATATCGTTACTTACAATTCCGGCTCCACACATCAGCAAAAAGCTTCCCAAGTTCTTTCCTACTTCAGGAAAAAGTGTGTTTCAAGAGATTGCCTCGGAGACAAACATGGATCAACTTAGGCCTGGTTCACACGGCAGGATAATTAGGCCGATATGAACCTGATCTTCCCCTTCCTACAATCTTAAGGATGGCCCGACAATCGTGATGACGCTAAAGATAATCTTACCAGATATTCCTTTCATGTGTGGTGTGTCAAGAGCACTCTGATCTGCTCGATAGGACCGCCTGGAGCGCTTCCGATCGCAAATCGGGGATATTCAACATGTTGGATTTTTTGTGGCCCGATATCGCAGCGTGTCGTGTCCTCCGATCACAAACGAGCAGCCTGCTGAATGTGACGTGCAGCCAATCAGAAAGTGAGGTGACCGACATACAGAGCGGAAAATAAAATTAAAACAGCCATTCTGACTTACCAGAAAGGTCCGGTAGTCGTGCTGTCTCCACTCCTTTAAAGAACACTTTTTCTTTTGTATCGTTTTTTCCCTCTGTTTTAAATAGTCCACAAAGTACCTCCGTTTGTTTACTCTGAAGTCACGTTTAATCTCGAGAGATTTTGCGAGATTTCCTGTCCTGAACTTAAATGTCCGTGTGTGAAGTCTGTTTTGTGTGTGGTGTTGTCTTTACCGTGTGGCTGAACACCACACACTGTACGACCAACCCTGTTAGATCCATGATTTTTATCTTCATGTGTGTGGTCTCTCAGGTTTGGAAACCTAAAGATAAATTTAAAATCCTGCTGTGTGAACCAGGCTTTAGCTGATCACAGTAGACCTAGGCTAACATTATCATTTCTTAAAATCACCTCTCAAATGGCAGTTTTTAGAAGATACTTTATTCAAGAAGAGTTCTAGGGAAAGCCTGCATAACTGAGGAGGCCATGATTTTTATGCAGGACAATGCACCATCACATGCATTCAAGACTCCAGTGCTTGGCAAGCTAGTAAAGGACTCAAAAATGACAGAATAATGACATAGTCCCCTTCCACATCTGACTTTAAACCCTACATGTTCTCCCAGTGTTCTGGTGAGTTCTCTCTGGGTTCTCTGGCTTCCCACTTCCAAAGACATGCAGGTTAGGTAAATTGGTGGCTTTAAACTGTCCATCAGTGTGAATGACATGTGAATGCATCTGACTGCATTGTCTATATGTGGCCCTGTGATGGACCCTAGGTCTGTTCAGAACGTACCCTGCCTCTCGCCCAATAACTACTGAGATAGGCTCCAGCCCACACCTTTGATTGGAGTAAGCAGGTATTGAAGATGCTTGCATATTATATTCCTTTTAAACAAGTTCACATAAAGGTCTCAGAGGACCCCAAAACATGTCTCTGAAGTTTCTTACTGAAAAAAAAATTTCACAGGGTGCCGTTCTACTACGATCACCCATGATCCAAAAAAGTGCAAAAATGGGATGAAACAGCTAAATGCAGCTTGCCTCCTAACAGGATGGCTTCTAAAGTGTAAACCTGGCAATCCACCTGAGAACCAAAGAAAGGAGCTGCACCTTCGGCCAAACATGAACAAAATCCAAACGTTGCTTCGGCTTCAAATTTTTACCTCATTGGAACACGATCCACCATGTTTCAAGCCATAGTCACAAATACACCATTTTAAGAAGTCTGAACATGACTGGAGCCGTTAGGACTACAAATACCACAAACTATCAAATATTTTGAGAATCAGGATGAAATAAAAAAAAAACTGGATCCCGATTTCAAATCTGGTGCAGATGATGGCCGGAACTACTAAGTATGCCAAGTTTCTTCAAGATTGAGAAAGCTGGGTCAACAAGATATTATCATGCTTCAAAACGTGCCCCAATTTGTTACTCGGGATTAAACAGGAAGGAACGGTGCTCTGTGGAATAGCCACATTAGCCGCACCTTCTTATCAGACTGAAATGGAACACAGTGGTCACCCCATTTATATGGCCTACTTCAAAAAGAATGAAACCTAACTGCTGATTTGCATTGCATTTGTCATGAACAAGCCATTATTTTATTTAGCACCATCCAGATTTATCTATGAGTTGCCTATAGTCTCTTTGACAGGTACTGAAAATTTCATGGTAAAATTTGGCACGGTTCCAGAGATATGCACAAAATTTACCCCAAAAATAGCACTTTTTTCATCAATTTTTTTGTGACATTGATATTTACCATTACACTATGTAACAAATTTTTATTTTTTGTTTTGTTCCTGGGTACACAGTGTGTTTTCCTAATCTGTTATGCCTTAAATAAATACAAAATAGCTGTTATTCCAAAGAAACTTTGCTTCTGTGATCAGGACAATGATATTTTGAAATTTGTCTGTTTTCAAGAATATTCTCGATTCGCCTTCACTACTACTGAGTAGTCTTCTAGAATATTCTTTAACTGCTAGAACTGTCCAGAATTTTCTAGAAGTTTCCAGAATTATCTAGAAATTTCAAGAAACTTTTAGAACTTTCTAGAACGTTAAAAAAAATTAAATCAAAGTTTGTGCTGAATGTAGTCATTTTTCCATAGACTTTAGACATAAGCAGTTAAAATATAACACTTAGAAGCCAGGAACAAAAATTGTGTTACATAGTGTTATCATTTAAAGCTGAATGTTAAAGAAATAACCTTGTATTTTGTCAGTTTGTTTGTGCTTCATGCTAACACACAGTAATACGTTTTTGTAAAGGTAGAAATTTCATTTCCTAGAAAAAAAAACATCATGTTTCTAAAGCAAGGTAAAACTGTTGCAAGCGTAACGCTGAGAATAAGTCCTTGATTTATTTGTGTCAAAACCTTAGCTATATCTCCTTCTCTGCTTCAATAGAATAATTATATTACTTGTTCAATAATACCAGGAACTAATGGGCAGAATTTCTTTGTTTCAGGCTTCTGCAGACTAAAGAAGATACCTCCAACTGTTGTCGCAAGCGTTATGCTCTAGCACATTATAGTATATATACACTGATTAATTTCTAGCAATGACTGAACCGAGACCATTAGAAATATTGAAACTCTGATATATATAACCATACCTAAAATGATAACATTTCACAAAAAAGACCACTTTTAAATTTTGTTGGTTATGTCACACTTTGGCTTCATTATTTTTGAACTAGGCCATATGACATGAAGGCTGGGTGTGAAAACAACCTGGTACTCTACCAGTGACACTTGCATTGCAGTGCTTTGTGTCAGGTGGACCATTGGGCCTTCATATTTAATAGTTGTGGTGATCTGATTTAAACCTTTTGTGAACTCGAAAGCAATCAAAATGGCCCCATGTAAGAGAACGTAAAAGATCTAACCAGGAACGGACCTATTTATTCTGGCCAACACCAAAATGGGATGGGTTCTTACTCCTTTTAACTGCTGAGTGCTTCACATTGCCGAAAGCCTTTCGAATGATCCTGCTAGCAGACAGACAAACGCTGGTGATTACTTATCCTCACGTACACTGACACTCTGGGTTATCACAGCAGTAAGGAAGTGATATATTTAAAGTTGAGACGAGTCCAACCATCACACAGCACTCTCCCGGAGCAGCGGGACAGTATCACCCGGCAGCTGCATCTCGTCAAAGTGCTGTCAAGCCGGCTGAGTGCGAGTGTGCACGTCTGTCCCCTCCACCCACACTTCAAAACAACCTCTGCCTCCTCCTCCTCCTCTTTTAGAGTGCTTGACTGAGCGGCAGGTCTGATTTGCCCTCTGTCACTATGTCGGCAGCACGCCAAGATGCAGACACATTGAGAGGAATTCCTCAAGGTGCTGATCTGATTCAAGCTGACAAGGGCGTTTGGGTTTATTTACAAGAAAAGCCACCGCTCTTCACTTTCCTGTGTCAATCTCTCTGCGGGACATTATAGTTTTCCTCCTCATGTTACTTTGACTGGAGGATTGAAGCAGCAGAACACAGAAGGTTAGATTATTTTGTTTCGGGCCTGCAGGACAGTGTTTTTGGTAAGTAGTTAACTTTGGCCTGACAGACAGGAGGGCTTCTGTTCTTGACCTTCTCTGTGAAATATCAGTGTTCACTGTATTTTCCTCCACAGTCGGACACAGTCAGGTAGAGTGCACGCAGTAAATTAACTTAGCTCTGATTCGATGAGGCCGGTTCTGCTTCAGCCATCTAATTAAATTAAAACATAGCCAATGCATGCTCGAAAATCTTACAATGATTGATCAACATTGGATCCAGACTGATTTTCCTCAATGTGAGGTGGAGTAATTGATGCCAAATATATTAATGCACTCCTTATTTTAACCAGTGACCCTTGGCGATGACTGGATGTCTTTGGTACAGTAGTGTTTCAGATAATAGTAGTGCTATGTGACGAAAAGATTAATCCAGGTTTGAGGATATTTCTTATTGTTACATGGAAACAAGGTACCAGTAGATTCAGTATAGTCTCACAAATCCACAAGACCAAGCATTCATGATATGCACACTCTTAAGGGCTATGAAATTGGGGCTATTAGTAAAAAAAAGTAGAAAAGGGGGTGTTCACATAATAGGTATGTGGCACTGAGTCAGTGAGTTCGTCATTGTTGTGGAACAAACAGGTGGTAAGCAGGTGTCCCCTATGTAAGGATGAGCCATGTTGAACATGTTTTTCTCTTTGAAAGCCTGAGGAAAATGGGATGATCAAGACAATGTTCATAAGAACAGCATAGTTTGATTAAAAAGCTGATTGGAGAGGGGAAAACTATACGCAGGTGCAAAAAATTATAGGGCTGTTTCAATCTACAATGATCTCCAATGCTTTAAAATGGACAAAAAAAAACCAGAGACGCATGGAAGAAACAGAAAACAACCATCAAAATGGATAGAAGAATAACCAGAATGGCAAGGCTCACCCACTGATCAGCTCCAGGATGATCAAAGACAGTCTGGAGTTACCTGTAAGTGCTGTGACAGTTAGAAGACACCTGTGTGAAGCTAATTTATTTGCAAGAATCCCCTGCAAAGTCCCTCTGTTAAATAAAAGACGTGCAGAAGAGGTTACAATTTGCCAAAGAATGATCGCTCCACCCATGTGATCTGCATCACCCCAGAGCAACAAGCCCTCACGTCAGAGAAGGTCATTTGGGGCAAACGGATGTTGTATCCTCAGAACAGGAGTGCAGTGACTGTGAGGCGAGTGATTGTAAACTAATTAGCACTAGTGACAATAATGAGGACAGTAGTGGTGCTCTCTCTGAACTTTGTTCCTTGCAGAATACCAACCAAGATCCCTGCTTAGACAAACAGGCTCACACCAATATGTCTGATGCTTTTCGAGGAGCTGCAGATCCTAGTTCCTCTCGTAGTCCACATGTTGCTACTCACCCTGATGGAGACTCAAGTGTTCCGATCCACATAGAATCCAGAGTGAAGCAATGTAGCTTAGACACACGCTTAAGCTTTTCGATCAGAGAGGAACGGTCAAATTCCATTTTGACTCCTCTAACTTTTGATTGTAGCAGTGCAGTTTTGACGTGTGAGGGTCTGTGCATGGATACTGGTGACAATAATGAACAAAGCATTCATAGTTCTGATGACCTCATTATCCCAAACAAACTTTTGCCCATCTTTATCAAGGGAAGGTATGTCATCTGCTAAAGGACTCAGAGAGGAGCCTTCCCCCCATCCTGAAAGTTTGGGTTTTGGTGTTGGTTTAGGGATCGAGGGTGATGTCAAGAATGAACTGAGTGTTTGTGCTCCTGCAGAAAGCACTTTACCTCTAAATAGATTAGAAAGAAGTAGACACACGCCTGAGTCAATGTCAGTCCCTACCGTGGATCCAGGAGGATCACACGGTTTGTCGTCAGTCTCCACCGTGGATCCAGGAGGATCGCACGGTTCGTTGTCAGTCTCCACCGTGGATCCAGGAGGATCGCACGGTTCGTTGTCAGTCTCCACCGTGGATCCAGGAGGATCGCACGGTTTGTCGTCAGTCTCCACCGTGGATCCAGGAGGATCGCACGCTTCGTCGTCAGGCTTCACCGTGGATCCAGGAGGATCGCACGCTTCATCGTCAGTCTCTACCGAGCATCCAGGAGGATCGCACGGTTCGTCGTCAGTCTCTACCATGCATCCAGGAGGATTGCATGGGTCATCTTCGACCTCGACCGTGACTTTTAGCCGGCCTACAAGCCGGTCTCCGTTCACACTGTCGGACTCTTGCCGGCCAAAGTCCAGGCCTTTCTACTCAACTCAGAGCATCAGCCGGCCTTCTGGCTCTCCTCTCAATGACCACCGGCCCATCTTCTCTCCTCTGAACTCCAGCCTGCCTCCCTTCTGTTCGGGGAACTTAGGTCAGCCTTCCTGTTTTCACAAGGACTTTCTGCGACCGCCGACCCCCGCTTTCCATGGTGGTCGGGTTATAGACTCTGTAGTCTCTAACATGTTTCTGTTTCCAGGTCTCCAGGCTGGCGCCCCCTGGTTTGGGGGCATTCCTCCCATAGTGTCGACTCCCGCTTTCTTCGGGGTCAGTTTCTGGGTTCTCTATTTCCTAATGTGTTCCCGTTTTCAGGTTTCCAGTCGGGTGCGCCCTGGTTCGGGGGTGGTCCCTCCTGTCCTCCGCCCGCCCTCCCGCCCTTATGGGTTTTTTGGGGGGTGGGGTTGTTTTTGGGCTCTGTGTTTGGTTTTTCCCGTGGTTGTTCCATGTCCCCTGGTCTTGTCCTTGTAGTCTGGTTTTTTTTTTGGGGGGGGGGGGGGGGTTGGTTGTTTTTGGGCTCTCGGGGGCTAGCCCTTGGGGGGGGGGTCCTGTTAGGGTCCCTTCAGGTTGTTTTTGAGGCCTTGTATTTTGTCCTTCTTCCTTGTCTGTCTGTCCTGTCTTCTGAATGGTCAGTGTCCAAGTTTCTGTTGTATTTGCTCTGTCCATGATTTCTGTCTTTGTGAATCTGTGGGTTTGTCATTTGGATGAAGGAGTTGGAGTCAGGTGTGTGTGTGTGTGTAGGTGTATGTGCACGTCTGGTTAGTGTGCTCAGCTATATGCGCATGTGTCCTGGCACGCCCCCCCTCCTAGTCCACATTGACATGTATGCTGGCCCTCTTCTGTCTTGCTGCGTATGTGTGCATATTATCCCTCTTTCCTCTGTGTTGTTCCTGGTGCATGTGCGCGCTCTGTGTCTGGGTACTTCTCACTGAGCGTGCAGTGCTGTCGGTCTGGTTAGACCCCGCCCTTTGTTTACATTATGTTTTGTCTGTTCTCTCATCTTTCTTTCCAACCAAGTTTGTCCTACACTCCTGTGGTTGCTTGTGTCTTGGTCTTTCCACTGTGTGTTTTGTCATTGTTCCTTTCTATGTCATTAGGCTTATTAGTATGTTGGGTCACTTCATGTTTGCACTCTTCAGTCATGTATGTTCTGTTCTCTGCCGCCATCTAGTGTCTTAAATTAGTCTTCACACTTCTTCTGAGTTTCCAGCTGGAATTAATTCACTCATCAGACTCTGTATTTAACCTCACCTGTGTTCATGTCCCATGCTGGTCCATTGTAGCTGTTTTTCCTGTGGGAGCTGATTCCTGTGCTGCTTTTCGTCTTTGTCCATGCAGCATGCTACTTATCATTCTGTTGTTAAAGTGACTGCTTACCTTTTCTGATGTCCTGTGTTCTCACTGCTCCCTTTTTGTAAGTACTCAGTTCTGTTTTTGCACTCCCTGGAAGATTGTCAACTTAAGTTTTGCTTTGTCTCCTCACGCCCTGGATCTCCCCACAACCTGAGTGGGTGAATTTTGTATTTTGGTTGTTCCTGCTCCTCAACTGTTTTTGTATCTTGTCACCAGTCCAGCATTAAACCTGGTATTCTTTAAAAATTCAACCTTTTGTCGTGACTGCTCTGCATTTGGGAAATCTCAGCCTTTGTTCAGATCCTGGCTTCAAATCATAACACACATAGCACTACTATTATTCTGAACACTACTGTACATAGTCTCAAGGGCCATGCTCAACCCAAATGCAGTTTTTACTATACCCAGATTGAATGTTTAATAGTCTGAATGAACAGCAAAAGCGCATGAAATGAAATTTTTCTTGATCGGATTCAAGCCATGTCCACAGGTGGTTTCAGTCCAGATTACTGTTGGATTTTGACAGATGTGTCTCAGTCTGAATGGTCTGTCTTTTGTATCAGTGCTCTCCTCACAGCCACTAACTCCTCTGTATCTGCACTGGTTAATTTCCATCACTCTCCAATAAAAAGTCTCAATGCTCACTCAAAAAGAAAAACAAAATGAGGTGTCGGCAGAAAATGTTGTCAGGTGACAACTGTACTTCAGTTAAACAAGCTAAGGGGCTGTGGAATGAACACACACACACACCCCTCAGCACTGAGAGCCCTAGTGGGTGCAGAAGGACAACTGGACACCCAGGTTTCATCTGGCTGCATCAGACAGATGGGTACTCTCAAGAAGTGGGACAGAACGGTTGCCTGACAAAGTGATGGTCATCCAGGAACAAGGTGATTTTGTGTTGTGTAGTGTGATGGTTGTATGGTTAATGTGGTGGGTTTGTGACCAGAGGCTCCTAGGTTCAACTCCCCGTTAGACTGGAAAGTCACTCAGGGCCCTGGGGTAAAGTCCTTAATCCCCAGGTTGCTCTGTAGTGAGCACCTCGCATGGCAGCACTCTGACATCAGCATGCACTGTAAAAAATTTGACCAATGGTTACTCAAAAAAAATTAAATGTGGCAATGAAGTGACAATATAACTGATTAGATTTTAAGTTCTACTATTTTGATTAAAAAGTATTGAATACATTAACTAAACTTAACAAAAAAATTAAGTACATATTAATAAAATCAACAGTTGAAATGTATTGGATTTAGTAATAGCATGCAAAATGATGAGTTATATTGCTAAATATATATTTCATAAATCCTAGTCAATTTCACAAGGAAAGCTGATTTATATTTACTAAGTATCTGAGCAAAAATATTCCTGAGGCAACACCACTTACATGGAGAAACATAACAGTGGTGGGGTTTGAACCAGGAACCATTCGTACTGAAGCCAAGTGCCGTAACCACTTGTCCACCACCCCTTCTATCTATAAGTAAAACAATTGCTTAACATTAACTTTTAATTTGTTCACAGGACTTCAAACTATTCAACAATACTGAATGTCACTTTGTTGCCACAATGTTTCTGTGTCTAATTTGCCTAATATCTTGACCAAATTATAAATTACAACTTGTGATTAAACAGTTATTTTAGCAACAGTTATCAGGGTTGATGGCTAAGTGATTAGTGCACTTGGTTTTAGTGCCAAAGGGTCCTGGTTCAAACCCCACCCCTGCCACATTTCTCCGTGTAAAGTGTAGTTGTGTTAGGAAGGGCAGCTTTTATTAAAATGTACTATTTTTTTTTTGTTTGGGTAATGTATTCAATACATTTTACACAAAAATTGTAGAACTTAAAATCTATTCATTTACATTATATGTCACTTTGTTGCCACATTTTTTTTTTTTTTAAAGTAACCATTGGTCACAATTTTTACAGTGTGTGTGAATGTGAGGCATCACTGAAAAGCACGTTGACTATGAAAGTGCTGAATAAATGCAGTCCATTTACTGGCACATGCTCCTACACCTGACCTGGTCTAACCTGAAATTCCATAAATTCCAGCTTTAGATCTGGACAAACAGCAATAACATTATCTCCTCTGTGAATGTTCTGTAGTCGCCCTCTGGTGGCAGTGGTCAAAGTCATTGCTGAAGTATTTAATGACAGTCTGCAGAAAAATCATTATCATTTAGGGAGTGAGTCATTAAAAATCTGCTCCAACCTTTTATCACCACTAAGCCTCATTACGGTGTTGGGTAGCAGTGGGATCTGGTCCAAGGCCTCCATCCTGACTGAAGATGAGGACAAAACCTGGTGTGACACAAACAGTTCAGCACAGGTCAAATTAAAGACGATGATATAAACATGCTCATAATAGAACTCAATATATACAGGGCTTATTTGAGGGGGAGCAAGCCGGAGCGCGCTCCGGAACCTATGACGTTGGCTCCACCAGCTATTTATCCCTTTATCTACAGTGATGGCGCCCACGCCATATTTTCCATATGCATATTTTTTTTACCGTAACTCCGCCATAGTTTGTCCAATCCGAATGATTCAAAGTGCATTATTAAGCTAACACCAAGGGCTTCCATGATATATTACGGTGTATTACGGTAAACATAGCCTGTGATGTCATAATGCAGAGGAAAAACACGGAAGTTTCACACTAGTGCGCCGCTGATTCTCATTACCGTAGTTCTCATGTAAGCCCTCAATCTGAAAAATTTCAACACTGACAGCAAGCCAAGAAGCCCGTGCTTTCCAACAGTATGCTATATGTTGCATATATTACGGTAAAGTGCGTTCGGTGACTTTTGAAACGAGGGAAAAGTATGAAAAAGAGCGCAAAAGTGGCAGAAAAGTACAGAGACAGACAGCAAACATAAATGTAGTAATTTTTGAGGAAAAGGCAGGGTGTTAGTGTCATTTGTGAAGGTGTGTGTGCGTGTTTGTGTGGGTGTGCAGTTTATTTTAAGTGTTTGCAAGCCCCCCGCCCTTCTTTTTTTTTCCTGCACCGGAGCCACCCATCCTCTGCGCTCCGGGACCTCCCACTTTACAAATTAAGCACTGAATATATATAATAGTTTTGTCTATATTTTGTAGTTCATCATGTGTGTACAGTAACATATAACCTGGTTATGGTACAGTGCTTTGTTAATGACACTGCACTCACCGTGCACATTTACCTCACAGCAGCAACATGTCAGTCCAGTCTATTTTCTTCTGTCAGGCCATTTGCTACTTGTGTTCAGTTTCCTTGTGGTGTCTCATTGCTGACCAGTAAATAGACCAGTGCCTATCGTTGGATTCGACCCAAACTCTTTTTTAATGACTTGTACTTGTATTTAGACTTAGACTCGTACACTGGGAATGTGAGGCTCGATGTTTAGTGGCAGGAGTACAACACTGATGTGACACATCACTGTAACATGCTTTGGATATGACGGCTGAGACCAAGCTTTACTAAATTAAACTTTTTAAGGATATGAGATAGATTACTTCTTTTTTTTTTTTTTTGCTGAAAAGTTAACTCTGCGGACTTTCGAGCCACCATCCACCATCTTTGTACTCCTCATAGAAGCTGTGTGATGACGTGAGCAATGCGAGTGTCCAATCAGAATTGGTTCACCGTCACATGGTTTTCCAAAATCCAATCATAGGGCAGAGTCACCTCACTTGACACACTAAAGATTGTTTTTAGGAGTGATGTGTTACTAGTTGTTCCATTTGAATAGCCCCCTGGCTGCTCCAATGTGCCCTGCGCCATTACGCACAGCGAAAGTGAAAGGGAGCAGACAGAGAGCCTCTCATGCAATCTCACATGCTCAAACAGTGTGTGAGTATCAGGATTGCTCGACTAGTTTTCCTGTGAATGTTACCGGATAAGCCTATGGCAAGCTCTGTCACTCCAGCGTAAAACACTGTCCACCATATCAATGGAGCGAGGGGGAGGGGCCACTCCTCAAACTGAATGAGACTCAAAATGTGAATGTTCCTTTCAGAGCAGGAAAGAACAAGCACACAGTCAACTTCATAGTAGAAGTTTGTGATGTGACCTTTGTGTAATAGCAGACAGAAATTGCTTTGAGATGAAGACAAAATGCATAGACTATTTGTATATATTGTTCAAAATGTGCATTTGTGTTTATTGTTTGAACCTTTTTGTTGTACAGTCTTTCACACAAGAGCTCAAATTACCTTTAGAAAGTGTCAAAACAGTTGTTTATTATAGTTTGCTGTGTGTTTTGAATAAATGTGTGTGGAAAATTATTTTCTGCTTTACTTTTTCCTTTCTTATTTCTGATTGTAAACCTTTACTACACTTATAAAACACAACTATAGCATATATATTTTGAAAGTACAGGTTGTCCTGAGCAAAAGAGACATGAAACTTGATTGTCAGATACAGGGAGAGCTGTTAACAGCAATAATAAACACTTATTCCAGGTGAGTGAACTGTCCCAAAAAATGTCCTCGGACCCCAGAGGGTTAAGCATTTGCATCAGATGGAAACGTGACATAAGTTCTCAGACCTCTGAAGATCGCATTATGTGCACTGCCTTTACGCGGACAGGTAAAGTATTATAACATCTACGCTTCTTAACACGATTTGACTTTTATGAATGTTTATTAGAATGCACTGAATAACTCGTTAATTTGTTGAATCTGGATTGAAAATGTCTCATTAACATGATGTCACACCTGATCCCAAGGTGAAAACATTATCGAATCCAGTCCAGTGTGATTTGGTGATGAACTGATCACTTTCATTGTATAAAGGCAAACAAGTCTGCCTGTCATACTGTGCGAGTGTAGTTGTAAATGTGTTTGTTTGGCGTTACTTACATTTCACAGAGTCTCATGGTTGTTGTCTGAGTTTGTTTGCAGGAAGCTGCTCAAAGAGGAAGTGCCACTAGAAACACTAACGATAAATCCAATATGGAGACCATGCTGTTTAACACATACCTGAAATAAAAACACACACAATCAAATGGACAGAAACACTCACATTATTGTTTCAAGACAATTTTGCATCCCTTTACAATTATTGTGACTGCAAGGATTATAAAACACATCTACAGTGGTGGGCACAGTTCCGCTAACCGCTACTTATTGAAGCAACATTTTCATTAGCGGATTAGCTTTCCAGATAAGTTTGAAAACCATCAGCAGACCAATTAGCTTCCGATAAATTTAGTTCCAATAACCTTTAGACCGCTAATATATTTTTGCGGGCATAGTGAATGAAGCTATAGTTACAAACATTTGTTTGAAATCAAAGATTTTAATGCCTGTCTGTTACATGTTTTGTAGCAGACAGCCATGAATGGTAGAGAGAGAATGGTAGAGGACAGCTGACGACCTGAGAAAAAGGAAGAGGGAGGGCAGAAAAAAGTAAAAAGATAACTTCTTTTCATACCATAGAAGGGATCGCTGTTGTTATTTACTTCCGCCTTTTCCCCACATGCACACACAGACGGTAGGCAGAAAACTCTAGAGCATCCGAGCAGATGCGATGAGAAAACACACGGGAAGATGACTTCAGTCATGTCATCTCTTGATCCCCAAGATCAAAAGTGATATTGTGAGAAATTAAATCTTGGAGACGACGACCATGAAGGATTTTACATTTTTGGAGGCGTACAATTATCAGTGGTCACGTGAGGGATCGCTGTTATCAGGCTGTTGATGCAGACGTTGATGTCTGTCTGCGATCTATGCTGTCTGGTTCCGTCTGTGTGGGCTGAGTGCAGCAGCAGGACGTGCTCTGAAGCTGAGGAACTTTATAGGTCCAACAAAACACACTCGTGCACAGTCCAGCCGGTGTGCACGTCATGCATAAGGCTGCAGTTCACCTGTGTTGACCACTGATTGACAGAGTCATTAAATGCAGTTCTGCGTGTGCGTCCATGGTTGAAAAAATGATGGAGAAAAAAATGATGAACCAAAGGTTTCTTTTTGACCACAAGGAGGTGGCAGCTTTAATTATATACACCCGCACGTTACATACATATGTGTGGATCACACAACTTCCAAAAAATAAAATAAAAAAATCCACAAACACAAAATCAGCCCATCCATAACAATGTGAGAGCATATACGAGGTCTGTGAGAAAAGTATCCGACCTTTTTATTTTTTCAAAAACTATATGGATTTGAATCATGTGCGCTTGCATCAGACAGGCTTGAACCTTTGTGCGCATGCGTGACTTTTTTCACGCCTGTCGGTTGCGTCATTCGTCTGTGGGCAGGCTTTGAGTGAGCACTGGTCCACCCCCCTTGTCGGATTTTTATTGTTAGTGAAATGGCTGAGAGGCTGCCGCTTTGCTCCATGAAATTTTTTTCAGAAACTGTTAGAGACAGCCAGTTGGAAACCATTCGAAAGATTCAGATGGATTTCGGTGAAGATTCTATCGGTATCACACGGATTAAGAACCATTAAAACTGGATTAAAAACGGCCCATGGCGGCAGAGGGCGCACCGCGCCCCGAGCGGCCATCGACAGGCTGAAACAAGCAGATCACTTCCAAATTTAAGGCTCTGTTGATGCAGGACATCGTGTGACGAGCAGAGAAGTTTCAGAAGAGGTCGGGATCAGCACTTTATCGGCACATTCCACTGTTAAAGGAGATTTTGTAATGAAGATGTGCAGACGGATTCGCAGCCGCTCTTGGCGCGGGACAAACAACACCTCTTGAATCTCAGAATCTTCACCGAAATCCATCTGAATCTTTCGAATAGTTTCCAACTGGCTGTCTTCTAACAGTTTCTGAAAAAAAATTCATGGAGCAAAGCAGCAGCCTCTCAGCCATTTCCCTGACAATAAAAAAGCCGAAGACAGGGGTGGACCAGTGCTCACTCAAGCCTGCCCAACAGGCGAATGACGCAACCGACAGGCATGAAAAAGTCACACATGCGCACGAAAGTTCAAACCTGTCTGATGCAAGCGCACATGATTCAAATCCATATAGTGTTTTGAAAAAAAATAAAAAAGGTTGGATAGTTTTCTCACAGACCTCGTATATATATATATTATATATATATATATTTTAACAACCTGAAAGCCACCAGGCGCGGTTCGAACCGAACCCTGGGTTCCTGGACAGTCTCCTCTGTTTCTTCTCACTGGTTTTATTTCTTCCACGACTTACAGTCATTTTGATGCCGGTGAGTCCAACTTTACACTTTGTGTTCATCCGTTTGTCCACAAAAATCACTCTCTTGCGCTTGTTAAACTGCGTTTGATTTCAAAATGAACCGAAAAATCAGATCGTTAGTTTGCACCCCTCATAATAACTTCAGCAAAAACCTATCACCTAAATGTGGAAACTGCACAGAGAAACCAAAGGAAAAAAATACAGAAGGGGAGGTTTGTTTTTAATGTGATTTGTTGGAACCGTCAATTTCTGTTAGAACACAGGGTGAGCTCATGTGATCCATCTTCCACCTGTACTGGATGCAATTCTGAGCCAAACCACATCTGATCCTGAGACGAAATGCTTGGAAAGTGAAAATTTATCAAAAAGGATTGTCATCTATCTGGATGTGATGTGTTTTTTTATGCATGGCGCTGATCTGTCAGCATGTGATGGATCACTGATGCACACAGTCAGCAGCTGCATTAAGAGTTTTCTGCCTACCGATGTGACCCCACCCGGCGTGTGACGTCATCACGATTCCTTCTATACAAGCGTGCTAGTCATTTCACTGGAGTCGTGTGCAGGTAGACAGTTTTGGCCTTATGGTTATAATGTTAAAGAAACTAATTGCGGACAACTTATTGAAATTAACATCACGTCTTTCATTTACAAAGTGAAAATATCAGTGATATGTTTTAGTTTTAAATAATGCACTATTTTTAAAGTTTCAGTGTTGAGACACACATGCCACATTGCATTGTGGTACATTAGTTTCCTGACATCAGTGGTTGGCTGGTTGGTATAACACACAGTTACCAGTAGATGGTGTTCATGGCAGTGTAGTTGAGCAGATAAGTTTGATTTTGGGCCAGAATTGTTCACTTGGTGATACAAGCATCAGATTTGGCATGAATGTTCTTCATAAATCAGTGTTTGAGAAAAAAGTGCGGGCCACTTGAAAATTCAATATGGCAACCAGGTAGGGCTCAAAATAAGTACACAGGGGTCAAAATTTAAAAATGCTCCAATTGTATTGAAAAAGTATAACACATTATTGTCTGATCATAAATATTCCAAAAGATATAGTTTGGATTATCTATGATTGAATGTTAGACAGTTATGAGGTAAAAAAAAAAACAGCAAGAATGGTGACAAAGGTAAATTTCAGTTTGCACAGGGGTTAAAGTTAAATTTGCTCCAATCTTTGCAAAATGTGATGCAAATTATTGGTTGAGTTAATAGGGTTTTAGAAAGGAATAGTTTGCACCATGTGTCATGTTCAGTTGTCACATTACAGGGTAACATATGTCACATGCCATAGAATCCAATGTACATCGACATTGTCTGACATGTACTTTGCAAACCAAGCATTCAACACATTCAAAACTATTCCATTTATTAATCCTATTAGCTCAACCAATAATTTGCACCACTTTTAACAAAAGCAGACCAGACTCAAAGGGGTGACCCTCTGCTTGGCCAAGCTACAGACATAAATTACAAAACAATTCACAAGACAATATAGAGGAAATGTTGCCGGTGCACAGGACAGGAGGGTTTCCAAAGCAGTCACCACACCTATCTCTGGATGGAGCCACACCTCTGTAAACAGAGAGAGAGAGAAAACAGAATAAGGCATCAGAAAAACAACAAATACACTATAATTTGTCAGCATTAAGTAGCAAGAAAAAGAAAAGAATTACTAAGGTGATAGCCGGCCACTAAAAGACCCAGAATTTAGAAAAAGTTGAGGCCGTGGTCCACTCTGTTTCCTAATAAAATGAATTTAAAAAGTAAAAAGCGCAGAACTATACTATGCCAGTGTGCTAGCCATACGAAAGAGAAAATAAGTGCATCTTAAGTCTGGACTTGAAAGTCTCTACAGAATCTGTTTTATTAATGCAGGGAGATCATTCCACAGAACAGGGGCACGATAAGAGAAAGCTTTGTGACCCGCAGACTTTTTATTCACCCTAGGGTCACAAAGTAGTCCTGCACCCCGAGAACGCAAAGCCCGGGCCGGTATGTAGGGTTTAATTAGGTCAGGTAGGTAGGGAGGTGCCAGTCCGTGAACAATTTTATAGGCTCGTAGCAGAACCGTAATCACTTACATGTGTCTTTTCCTGCAAAGGGGTCCTGGGTTGTACTTGAGTCATTACGTTCTTTCTGTCAGAATACCTTTGTTTTCCAGGCTGGCAAAAGTGTTTCACATCTTGTAAATTTGTTTTTACTTTCATAATTTTGTTTTTGAAATGTTCATTTGTTTTGCCCTTGGTAGAACTGTTTCTCAATGTCTGAATTTGCTTTGACTTTCGTAATTGGGATTTTCTAAGTTAATTTGTTTTGCCCTTGCTTACAAAGTCTTTCACATCATGTATTTTTTATTTTTTTTACTTTTGTTACTTATTTTATTTTATTTCAGTTTCTTACATGTACA
The DNA here is from genome assembly GCF_902500255.1 of Thalassophryne amazonica. NCBI lineage: Eukaryota > Metazoa > Chordata > Actinopteri > Batrachoidiformes > Batrachoididae > Thalassophryne > Thalassophryne amazonica. The sequence goes on along the minus strand of NC_047111.1, from coordinate 26,706,277 downwards.
TTTGTTTTGCATTTCTCAGACACCAACGCACTTTGCTTCTGAAAGTTTATTGCCATCCAAAAACATGCAACTTCAGCAAAATGACCTAACGTCAATAAAGGAGTGATTGAGGACCACGTGCAGAACAGACTATGTCAACATAATGAGGATATCAGATTTCCACACAATGTAATTACAACATTTTAAGCACAAAAGGAACATTTGGTGATATGAAGACTTACTAAAAATTACATATGGACAACTTGATTGATTCTCTTGCAACTGAAATGAGCAAATATGACTGTGGACAAAGTTTATCTTAGTTGTAAAGTAGGTATTTATCACTTTATTCACCTGGAGATACATATCATTATGACCTGTGGTAGAAGGAGCATAACCATGTAAGACAAGCTTGCTGGAACTCTTTTCTGTATTTTACACAAAATATACTTTTGTGAAACTGTACAGAGTCAAACAGCAAGTTTAAGATATACATAGAACATTTCATTTACCTCAGCGTATTAGTATTGATAAATTACTTTTATATTTGAATTAGAAATCCTGGTTCCAGCCCCTGAATCACATCCTCTCCAAAAGTTAAAGGTGGGCTGTACAACTGACACAAATTACAGGTCTTTGGATTTTTTTTTTGTTTGTTTGTTTGTTTGTTTGTTTTTTTTAGATTTAAGTTATACAAAGAATTTTCTTTGGCACCACTCTAATTTCATTTATTAGCCTTTAAATAGGGGATTTATCATGTGACATTGCCAGTTTGATCAAAATTCACATTGTCTGGAAAAATTAATGAAAAGAACAGACGACCTTGAACTACTTGTAGTCGCGACCCTTACAGTCTATGATAACGATGTCTGAGCACGTGGGGAGCTTCTCCTGACTTGTGTATGCAGGAAACACACGAGAGCACGTCAGCTGGCTGCTCATCTGACCAAAATAAACCAAGATGGTGAAAAACGCTCAGAAACAACTTACTTCTTTATAAATCTTAAACATTTCTCATGTATTTTGTAAAAGTTAGCAACCAAAAAAAAAAAACACTTTGAAATCGAAAACCAGGTAGCACCTGTGAAGTGATTTACAGGACATCCTGACATGCACACCCCTACACAATACATTTTGCTGAGTAAAATTTACTCTGCCAGGATAACATTTGGTCCCACTAGAAATAGAGTAAAATACATTCAATTATAGAGTGAAATCAGCTCTACTGTCTTGTCAAATCAAGTGCTTCTACTCCAATAAGTGTTGATTTTACACTGTGATAGAGTTGATTTAGCACTGTGACAGAGTATATATATAACTGTATTTGGACTGGGACCACATGTTATCCCAGCAGAGTAAATTTTACTCTGCAAAATTTACTATGTAAGGGCCCCTTCACACTTAACACCAGTGAGGCAGAATGGCACACGAAGGAGGATTCGAATGGCAGTTGTGGAAAATTGGAGCCGCAATCGAACACCTCGTACAGCAGTTACCACATCCATTCATGGACAGCACATGCACACTACATTTGTGTGCCACTCGCACCAGAAATCCAGTCGAATGGTGGGCAAAATGAGGTCACAGTGGCATCTGACCGTGCTTGCAAAATTTGCACAGCATGTCATACGCAGGTCGGACATATCAAGCCGCGGCTGAGGAGCTGTACAAAATCATTGGCCCATGTCAAACCATGGCCAAATCGTGCAATCGAGGCAGGCTTCACACCAGTGGCTGAATGTCAGCAAATGCCGGACAAATGGCCTTTCGACCCACTCTCGGACAGAATTGGCCAGAGTCCAGGTACCACCCACGAACATCCAACACCACTCGTGGGGCACTTAGAAAAGGCAGGGTCATTCACAGCTGCCAGCATGAAAATAGAAGAGCAGGTGTGTTACCAAGCAACACAATTGCGTGTCAGTGTGCTCCCCCGCAACACAAATAGCATGCAAGTGTGCAGTGTGCTCTCCCTAGCAACACAAATGGCGTGCGAGTGTGTCATCTCCCACCCCCCCATACCATTATCCAACATTGTCAGGTGCGGCTGAGGTGGACGGAGTGCGATCGCTGTCCAGTGCAATGTACATCGGACAGCTGTTATGTTCATGCAAGAAGAGCTGACCACTGTGTACTCGCAACTCACAGCTGGAGAACACATATTGTGCCATGAACATCAGCTCTCCACACTCCACGCAATGCACATGTGGTTGGCGGGTTCTCATAATATGCTGATACTTACATACAGACAAGATAGCAGGGGTGGTGGCCAAGTGGTTAATGCGCTTGGTTTCAGTTCAGAAGGCTCTGGGTTCAAATCCCACCCCTGCCACATTTCTCCATGCAATGTGGAGTTGCGTCAGGAAGGGCATTCGGCGTAAAACCTGTGCCAATTCAACATGCAGATCCACCTTGGATTTGCTGTGGCGACCCCGAGTCCAAACAAGGGAGCAGCCGAAGGGACTTATTTTTACATACAGACAAGATCACATGAGGACTGGCCAGCCATGTCTGAGTGTGCGCAGCAGGGTGTAAATTTTGTTTTCAGCTGGTCAGCAGGCTAATGTCACTTCCACCAGGTAAATTGTCATTCACATGACAGACGGAGTTTTAGTTTTTCTATTTTATAATTTTTTTCGTCATGTTCAAAATTCAGTGACATGAGCGCAGCAACCTGCATGGGGAGACTGCTAACCCTGTGAAATTTCATGAACTCCCTTGTGATTGCCAGTCAGTTGGTCGTAACTTAGTGAGATACATCCTTACAAGTGATCAATGTCATGACTCTGAGATGGAATAAAGCACTTGTCAGTGAAAACCCTGGGACAGTGAATGTCACCACTGTCAGTATGTTGCATACAGTCTATGGTATGGTAGGCACTCCAATTCCGACCCAACCACCCCTCCTCCAACACTACCATTGCTATATATATATATATAGTCTCTCGTCATTTTTTCTTTGCAAGGAAATGGCGGAACGACTGGAGCAGCGCGACTGCATCAAATTTTGCCACAAACTGGGCGACAGCCAGGTGGAAAACCATTCAGATTATTTAGATGGCTTTCGGTGACAATCCTCTGGCATCACACAGATTAAGGAGCGGTACAACCTGTTTGAAGACGTCCGCACAACGGTGGAGGGTGCACCGCGCTCCGATCGCATTAACACGCTGAAATGACCGGATCATTTCCAAAGTGAACGCTGTGGTGATGCGGGACAGTCGTGTGATCATCCAGAAATTGTGGAAGAGGTGGACATCAGCAATTTTTCGGCACATTTCACTGTGAATGAAGATTTTTCCATGAAAAGAGGTGCAGCAAAATTCATCGGCACGAAGCTGATGGCGCAGCAACAGCGCCTCCGTGATTAAGTCTCACAGGACATGTTGTAACATGCCCTGACATGTCCGGCTTGTCCACAATTTCTCGGATAGTCACACGACTGAAAAGCCACCGAAAGCCGTCTAAATCTTCCGAATGGTTGACGAGCTGGGCATGTCATTTCAGCATCTTAATGGCTGACCGGAGCGTGGTGCACCCTCCACCGTTGTGCGGCCGTCTTTAAACCAGTTGTACCGCTCCTTAATCTGTGTGATGCCCAGAGGATCCTCACCGAAAGCCATCTGAATAATCCGAATGGTTTCCACCTGGCTATTGCCCAGTTTGTGGCAAAATTTGATGCAGTCGCGCTGCTCCAGTCGTTCCGCCATTTCCTTGCAAAGAAAAAACAACTTGAGACTACACCCATTCTCACACAAAGGCTGCTTACAAGCAAATGGCGCAACCGACAGGCGTGAAAAAAATCACGCATGCGCACGAAGGTTCAAGGTTGGCTCATGCAAGCACACGTGATTCAGATCTATCCGGTTTTTGAAAAAAATAAAAGGTCCGATACTTTTCTAACAGACCTCGTATATATATATATATATATAATAGGCAGCTGACATTTTTGTGGTTATAAATTAAGCTTGTATAATGAGTTGTAATGGCATGTGATTCCAGAATGTTTTTTGAACCTTAGACTTCAACAATATTTAGAAGAACTCAGTCCTTTTATTTCCTGTTAATTCTGTATTTTTTATGCTAATTTACTGTCTTAATGTATTTATACATTGTTAAGATTCTTGTTATCATATAGACTATTATTATTTTATTTCTACTTCTATTTTGTCATTTGATTTGTAAATGAAACCACAAACAGAAATGTGTTTTCACTTTCTTGTGTCATCCACGTATTTTTCACATATTTACAATTATATTACACTCAACAAAAATATAAACGCAACACTTTTGGTTTTGCTCCCATTTGTATGAGATGAACTCAAAGATCTAAAACTTTTTCCACATACACAATATCACCATTTCCCTCAAATATTGTTCACAAACCAGTCTAAATCTGTGATAGTGAGCACTTCTCCTTTGCTGAGATAATCCATCCCACCTCACAGGTGTGCCATATCAAGATGCTGATTAGACACTATGATTAGTGCACTGGTGTGCCTTAGACTGGCCACAATAAAAGGCCACTCTGAAAAGGTGCAGTTTTATCACACAGCACAATGCCACAGATGTCACAAGATTTGAGGGAGCGTGCAATTGGCATGCTGACAGCAGGAATGTGAACCAGAGCTGTTGCTTGTGTATTGAATGTTCATTTCTCTACCATAAGCCATCTCCAAAGGCGTTTCAGAGAATTTGGTAGTACAGCCAACCAGCCTCACAACCGCAGACCACGTGTAACCACACCAGCCCAGACCTCCACATCCAGCATGTTCACCTCTAAGATCGTCTGAGACCAGCCACTCGGACAGCTGCTGAAACAATCGGTTTGCATAACCAAAGAATTTCTGCACAAACTGTCAGAAACCATCTCAGGGAAGCTCATCTGCATGCTCGTCGTCCTCATCGGGGTCTCGACCTGACTCCAGTTCACCGTCCTAACCGACTTGAGTGGGCATATGCTCACATTCGCTGGCATTTGGCACGTTGGAGAGGTGTTCTCTTCACGGATGAATCCCGGTTCACACTGTCCAGGGCAGATGGCAGACAGCATGTGTGGCGTCGTGTGGGTTAGCGGTTTCTGATGTCATTGTTGTGGATCGAGTGGCCCATGGTGGCAGTGGGGTTATGGTATGGGCAGGCGTCTGTTATGGACGAAGAACACAGGTGCATTTTATTGATGGCATTTTGAATGCACAGAGATACCGTGACAATATCCTGAGGCCCATTATTGTGCCATCCAAGAACATCACCTCATGTTGCAGCAGGATAATGCACGGCCCCATGTTGCAAAGGGATTGTACACAATTCTTGGAAGCTGAAAATGTCCCAGTTCTTGCATGGCCGGCATACTCACCGGACATGTCACCCATTGAGCATGTTTGGGGATGCTCTGGACCGGCGTATACGACAGCGTGTACCAGTTCCTGCCAATATCCAGCAACTTCGCACAGCCATTGAAGAGGAGTGGACCAACATTCCACAGGCCACAATTGATAACCTGATCAACTCTATGCGAAGGAGATGTGTTGCACTGCATGAGGCAAATGGTGGTCACACCAGATACTGACTGGTATCCCCCCCAATAAAACAAAACTGCACCTTTCAGAGTGGCCTTTTATTGTGGACAGTCTAAGGCACACCTGTGCACTATCATGGTGTCTAATCAGCATCTTGATATGGTACACCTGTGAGGTGGGATGGATTATCTCAGCAAAGGAGAAGTGCTCACTATCACAGATTTAGACTGGTTTGTGAACAGTATTTGAGGGAAATGGTGATATTGTGTATGTGGAAAAAGTTTAGATCATTGAGTTCATCTCATACAAAATGGGAGCAAAACCAAAAGTGTTGCGTTTATATTTTTGTTGAGTGTATGTACTTACATTGAACTTAAGATGACTTACTGCCCCCTGCTGGAATGGCATGCGTCCACAAAGTAGTTAGCAGCATGCATGCTCCCTCCAGCCCCAACCAGTCCCAGCAAAAGACTGCCCCTTCCTGACCCTGGTTCTGCTGGAGGTTTCTTCCTGTTAAAAGGGAGTTTTTCCGTCCCACTGTTGCCAAGTGCTTGCTCACAGGGGGTCGTTTTGACCGTTGGGGTTTTTCCGTAATTATTGTATGGCCTTGCCTTACAATATAAGTGCCTTGGGGCAACTGTTTGTTGTGATTTGGCGCTATATAAATAAATTGATTTGATTTGATTTGATGCATGCACACACGCACGCATACACACAAGCATGCACAGTTGGTGTCAGAGGTGCTTTTAATTTGACAAACCAAGACAGTGGCTGAAGACATTAAAACCACTAAGCATTCACTCATGGTACCAATATGAAACTTAAGTCACTCTCGGTAAGAGCAACATGAGACTTATCTAAACTAACTAAACAAACTGAGCTACAATCCCAGTTCCAATGAAGTTGGGACATTGTGTAGAATGTAAATAAAAACAGAATACAATGATTTGCAAATCCTCTTCAACCTATATTCAATTCAATACACCACAAAGACAAAATGTTTAATGTTCAAACTGATAGACTTTGTTGTTTTGTGCAAATATTTGCTCATTTTGAAATGGATGCCTGCAACACATTTCAAAACAGCTGGGACAGGTCAACAAAAGACTGGGAAAGTTGCTGAATACTCAAAGAACACCTAATTGAAAACTGCTGACTGTCATGATTGGATATAAAAGGATCATCCCCAAAAGGCTCAGCTGTTCACAAGCAAAGATGGGGCGAGGATCACCACTGTGTGAACAACTGCGTGAAAAAAATAGTCCAACAGTTTAAGAACAATGTTTCTCAACGTTCAATTGCAAGGAATTTAGGGATTCCATCAAATACAGTCCATAATATAATTAGAAGAGTCAGAGAATCTGGGGAATTTTCTACACATAAGCAGCAAGGCCGAAAACCAACATTGGATGCTCGTGACCTTCGATCCCTCAGGAGGCACTGCATTAAAAACCGACATCATTGAGTAAAGATTCTTATCGGAAAAGTTTAGAAAACCATTGTCAATTAACACAGTTTGTCACTACATCTACAAGTGCAAGTTAAAACTCTACCATGCAAAGCGAAAGCCACACATCAACAACATCCAGAAACACCGCTGCCTTCTCTGGGCCAGAGCTCATTTGAAATGGACAGATGCAAAGTGGAAAAGTGTGCTGTGGTCTGATGAGTCCACATTTCAAATTGTTTTTGGAAATCATGGACGTCGTGTCCTCCGGACAAAAGAGGAAAAAGAACATCCAGATTGTTACCAGTACAAAGTTCAAAAGCCAGCATCTGTGATGGTATGAGGGTGTGTTAGTGCCCATGGCATGGGCAGCTTACACATCTGTGATGGCACCATCAATACTGAAAGGTACATCCAGGTTTGGAGCAACACATGCTGCCATCCAAGCAACGTCTTTTTCAGGGACATCCCTGCTTATTTTAGCAAGACAATGCCAAGCCACATTCGGCACGTGTTACAACAGCGTGGCTTCGTAGTAAAAGAGTGCAGGTACTAGACTGGCCTGCCTGCAGTCCAGACCTGTTGCCCATTGAAAATGTGTGGCGCATTATGAAGCGCCAAATATGACAACTCTGGAGACCCTGGACTGTTGAACAACTGAAGTCGTACATCAAGCAAGAATGGGAAAAAAATTCCACCTACAAGCTTCAACAATTAGTGTCCTCAGTTCCCAAACACTTTTTGAGTGTTGTTAGAAGGAAAGGTGATGTAACACAGTGGTAAACATACCACTGTCCCAGCTTTTTTTGAAACATGTTGCAGGCAGCCATTTCAAAATGAGCAAATATTTGCACAAAAACAATAAAGTTTATCAGTTTGAACATTAAATATCTTGTCTTTGTGGTGTGTTCAATTGAATATATGTTGAAGAGGATTTGCAAATCATTGTATTCTGTTTTTATTTACATTTTACACATCTCAACTTCATTGGAATTGGGGTTGTACAAAAACACAATAAATCATTCACACTGATAACACTATTAACTAATATAAACCACAATAACAACATTTAAAACTTCAAAACCCTGAACTCCCACGGTGCAATGCAGCACAGCATCCACTCTTACTCCGCTGGCATAACTTACCACTTACCATAATTGGCAGAATAGCAGTCGTAAAAATGAATATATTACCTAAATTAAACTATTTATTTTCAATGATTCCAATCCATCCCAAACCCACCTGGTTCAAAAACTTAGATTCAATCATTTCCCATTTCTATTTGAAAAACAAACCACCAAGAATAAAACTAACTACTCTGCAAAAAAATAAATTTCAAGGAGGTCTAGAAGCACCAAACTTTCAATTATACTCCCTGGCAAACCAGCTACAATACATATATAAATGGACACACCCTACCCAATCTGATATCATCTGGCTAGACTTGGAACAAACTCTGTGCAAAGACATAAACATATCAGGCATTCCTTTATTACAAAGTCCATTAAACACCATACATGTTTCAACGCGGGTCACAATAGCCTCCACCCTGACAGCCTGGTGGAAATTCCACCAAATCACTAACTCCACTCTTGCCCCATCTAACTTCACTCCACTGTGGAATAACCCGGACTTTGTAAATAATAAAAAATCACTTAACTTTAACACGTGGGCTGAAAAGGGTATCACTCACATTAACCATATCTTCAATTCCAATGAACTTTTACAATTTCCACTCCTGATCCAGAGGTTTGGCATCGGGAGCAATCAGTTCCTGAAATACCTGCAATTAAAATCAATTCTACAAACAAAAATACATTTCAGATCATCAACTCTACAACTATCACCTGTAATATCACAATTAATTAATCTATCTTCATCCAAAAAATTACTCTCCAAAATATACAAAATTATTTCAAAACCTCTTCAAGAAATATCTCTGCCAACATCAAAATGGGAAAATGACTTCTCAATTTCTCCAATGCCAACTTTTGGAATCAAATCTGTAAAAATATTTATTTTATGACTAATAATGCAAATTTACAATTGATACAATACAAAACACTGCATAGAACACATTACACGGGGAAAGGTTATCAAAAATGGGACTCACATCAGAAATTCGCATGCACTGCACAGAGAACTGCACAGACACATACATTCATGCGACATGGCACTGCACCCCCATCAGACACTTCTGGGAACAGGTTACACAGGCACTTTCATCCTTGCTGGACTGCCACATCCCATTATCTCCCGCACTCTGCTTGCTAGGGGACACTTCAGTAATTACCAAAAAAACTATAGATTTCAAACTGGTTCTCATAGCTCTAACCATCGCCAAGAAAACTATCCTCATGAACTGGAAAACACAAAACCGTATAAACATCAATTATTGGAGAAATCTTCTCACAGATTTCATCACAATGCAATATTCTTCACCTCCCTACAATGACTCAGCAGAATCCCAACCCTCCCACTCAACATTAACTGACCTGGTATTGTTTTAGTTTCCTTTCGGGGAGGAGGGAAGAAGAAAGAAAAGGAAGGAGGAAGAAGGAGAAAGGAAAGGGAAAGGGAAGGAAATGAGAGGGGAAGGGAAAAAATAGGCTATTTATGTATTCATTATTGATGGTAATATAATAATTATTGATATTATTATAATAATTGTTTTCATATGATATATGACATGATATGTGTGTGTATGTGTATATGTATGTATGAGATTGTTGGGGAAAGTGAAATGCACGGACCCACAATAGGGGGCGCAAATGAACGGTTAATAGATAGTCCAATAAATACAATTTATTGTGGCAAATGTGCACAACAGGTCGAATACTGCTTTTAGACAGTCAATTACAAAATACAACAGGTGACGTGTAGGCAGGCCCGAGGGTAGGAGATGCCTATCCAGAGAAGAGCCGGGGCCCACAAGGTTCCGCCGCCAACGAAGACCTGCAGTAGACTGAAGCCGCCAAGTCCCGAGTCCCCAGGTGGCCTCTGCTTCAGCTGTCAGATCCGTACTGCTGGCAGGAACAAAAAACAGGTTAATGGTGGGTGTGTGGACACCCAGTAAGCAGTCAGCAACTCACAATGTTTATCCACTTGGAGGGAACACCTCCACCTCCAACTCTGGAACCAGTTAACGGCAGAGCCTGAACTACTACTTATCGTAAGTGGAATGAGCAGTGAAGATCGTCACTCCCCCACCGTCCACAAACCCAGCTCCAGCTGCAAGTAGAGTTCCAAGTACTCCTGCAAAAAGTTCAGAACAAACAAGGTATGTGCGTTCGGCACAGAAACAGCTGAGAGAATTACCTGAGTGGTAAACTGATATCTCGGCAGAGATGTGGTGTCCTCCTCCAGGCTTTTATAGTGGGGATGATGGTGATTGCTGACAGCTGTCAGTCCTGGCTCCTGGGTAGTGACTGCGCCCTCTGGTTGCCTGAAACCCGACTACAGGCACGGCGGCAGTACCATCCTCTTCGGGCGGCCAACACAACAGGACCCCCCCCCCAACGGGGGCCTCCTGGCGCCTGACCAGGCTTGTCGGGGTGCCGCCGGTAGAACTCGGCCAGGAGGGCCGGATCCAGGATGAAGCTCCGTTTCACACCAGGAGCGTTCCTCAGTCCGTAACCTCCCAGTCCACCAGATACTGGAGACCCCCGACCCCTCCGGCGAACATCCAAGAGCCTGCGGACTGTCCACGCAGGCTCCCCGTCGATGATGCGGGCAGGAGGCGGTGCCGGTCCGGGGGTGCAGAGGTCCGAGGTGTGGTACGCTTCAATTTGCGACATGAAACACGGGGTGCATCCGCAGTGAAGCTGGGAGTTTCAGCTTCACTGCGGCTGGGTCTGATGACTTTAGTGATCTTGAAGGGGTCGATGTATCTGTCCATGAGTTTGGTGACTCTGTGTTGAGAGGAATGTTGTTGGTTGAAAGCCAGACCTCCTGCCCGGACTGATAGTCTGGGGCCGGGGCGCGTCAGCGGTCTGCATGGCTCTTTGCCCTCGTCCGGGCTTTCAGCAGGGCAGAGTGGGCTGTACGCCACACCCGATGGCACCTCCTGAGGTGGGCCTGGACCGAGGGAACCCCGACCTCTCCCTCCACAGCCGGAAACAGTGGGGGCTGGTACCCAAAACATGCTTCAAATGGGGAGAGGCCGGTTGCTGACGAAACCTGACTGTTATGAGCGTACTCGATCCAGGCCAGATGTTGACTCCAGGCCGTTGGGTGCGCAGAGGTCAAACACCGTAGGGCCTGTTCTAGCTCTTGATTAGCCCGCTCTGCTTGTCCGTTGGTCTGGGGGTGGTACCCGGACGAAAGGCTCACGGTGGCCCCCAGTTCCCTACAGAAACTCCTCCAGACTTGCGAGGAGAACTGGGGACCACGATCCGAGACGATGTTCGCAGGGATACCATGCAGACGTATGACATGGTGGACCAGGAGGTCTGCAGTCTCCTGGGCCGTCGGGAGCTTCGGGAGGGCCACGAAGTGGGCCGCCTTGGAGAAATGGTCCACTATCGTCAGGATGGTTGTCATTCCCTGGGACGCAGGGAGACCCGTGACGAAGTCCAGGCCGATGTGGGACCAGGGGCGATGAGGCACTGGCAGCGGCTGGAGGAGTCCCTTCTCCGGTTGGTGGACTGCCTTGCCCCTGGCACAGCTGGTACAGGCCCGGACATACTCCCGGACGTCGGCTTCCAAAGACGCCCACCGGAACCACTGCCGAACGACTGCCATGGTCCTTCGCACACCCCCGGATGGCAGGTGAGCTTAGAACCGTGACAGAAGTCCAAAACTGCAGTCCTAGCGTCTGGTGGGACGTACAACGGTTAGGTGGTCCACTGCCGGGGTCCGGTGACGTGTCAGGGCCTCCCTGACGATGTCTCCATGTCCCACGTCAGTGGTGGTGGACGATAGTGGACTCCGGGATGATGTTTTCTGGTGGATCCGACAGCTCCGCTTTGACTACTTCTTCATGCACCCGGGACAGTGCGTCTGACCGCTGGTTCTAGTCCCGGGGCGAATAGGTGATCCTGAAGTCAAAACGGCCAAAAAAAAAGAGACGAACAGGCTTGCCTGGGGTTCAGACGCTTAGTGGGTCCGGATATACCTCCAGGTTCCGATGGTCGGTGAAAACCGTGAATGGAACCACAAGCTCCCTCCAACAAGTGTCAATACTCCTCCAGGGCCTCCTTCACCGCCAGGAGCTCCTGATTGCCGACGTCATAATTCCGCTCTGCTGGGGTCAACCTGCGGGAGAAATAGGCACAGGGGTGGAGAACCTTATCGGACTCCCCCGCTCTGGGACAGCACGGCTCCTATCCCTGAGTCAGAGGCATCTACTTCCACAACAAACTGGCGGCTAGGATCAGGCTGCACCAAGAACTGGCGCAGTAGAGAACCAGCGTTTCAACTCCCTAAACGCGGCTTCACACGATCTGACCAGGTGAAGGGAACTTTTGGGGAGGTCAGGGCTGTAAGGGGACCAACAACCTGACTATAGCCCTTGATAAACCTCCGATAGAAATTAGCGAAGCCGAGGAACTGTTTCAAGGAACAGCTTCCTACGGCTTGCCAGTTGGGGCCAATCTCTCACCGCTGCTACCTTGGCCGGACCAGGGGCGACAGAGTTGGAGGAGATTATGAACCCCAGGAAGGACAAAGAAGTACGGTGGAACTCGCACTTCTCGCCCTTCACAACAGCCGTTCTCCAACAACCGCTGCAGGACCTGATGTACATGCTTAACATGGATCTCAGGATCCGGGGAGAAGATGAGGATATCGTCTAAGTTACGAAGACGAACCGATGCAGGAAGTCCCGCAAGACGTCATTTACTAATGCTTGGAACGTCGAGGGGGGCGTTAGTGAGGCCGAACGGCATGACGAGGTACTCAAAGTGACCTAACGGGGTGTTAAATGCCGTCTTCCATTCGTCTCCCTTCCAGATCCGAACCAGGTGATACACGTTCCTAAGATCCAATTTAGTGAATATTTTGGCTCCATGCAGGGGCGTGAACACTGAATCCAACAGGGGCAACGGGTATCGGGTGCCAACCGTGATCTCGTTCAGCCCTCTAAAATCAATGCATGGACGGAGTCCGCCGTCCTTCTTGCCCACAAAAAAGAAACCAGCACTTAACGGGGAGGACGAGTTCCGGATCAACCCGGCAGCTAAAGAGTCCCGGATGTAGGTCTCCATCGATTCTCGCTCGGGGCGTGAGAGGTTGTACAGTTACTGGACAGATACTCAGCGCCCGGGATTAAATCAATGGCACAATCGCACGGTCGATGCGGGGGAAGCGTGAGTGCCAGATCTTTGCTGAAAACGTCAGCAAGATCGTGGTACTCAACTGGCACCGCCGTGAGATTGGGGGGGACTCGAACCTCTCTTTAGCAGTCACACCGGGGTGGAACCGAGGATCGTAAACACTCCCGGTGGCAGGTTTTAGCTCCATTGAGCCACAACCCCAGACGCCTAATCGATCCGGGATTGTGCTTACTAATCCATGGATAGCCCAAAATAACTCTGGAGGTAGAAGGTGTCACAAAAAACACAATCTCCTCCCGGTGATTCCCAGACACAACCAGTGTTAAGGGCTGTGTCTGGTGTGTGATTAATGGAAGAAGGGTGCCATCTAGTGCCTGTACCCTCACTGGTGAAGGAAGAGCCACTAGAGGGAGCCCTACTTCTTTAGGCCCATCTGCTATCTAGCAGATTCCCTTCTGACCCCCGTGTCGATTAGTGCTGGGCTTGAAGGGTTAAATCCCCCAGCAGGATCACAACTGGATCGTGCGAGTTTTCATGCATGACCCCGTTGTGTGTTATGGCCCACCCTTAGCCCAATCTCTAAGGGCGAGCGTTGGTGTTTAACCGCTTGGGTGCATTGTTTCTGCAGATGCTCTCAGAGCCGCAGAAAAAGCACTCTCCGCGGGCCAGCCTCCTCTGTCTGTTTTGCTAATTTATTTTGGCCCTGCTTGTGTCCATGGCTTCGTCATTTGCAGGGATTGCTGTCATCATACAGAGCACTCTGCTCTGGAGCGTGGGGAAGGCGGGGCTGCTTCGGACCGGAAGGAGAGGGGGCGGCGCGTGCCCGGCCATGTGCTTCGTCCTCGTTCCCGTCGACGTTCTTCCAATCGGTTGTCTAAACGTATGACTAAATCAATAAGCCGTCTAAATCCCGCGGCTCATCTCTACCCACCAGGTGCTCCTTCAGAACCGAAGACAGTCCATTTACGAAGGCGGCGCGGAGCGCTACCGTATTCCAGCCGGGCCCCTCGCGGCTGCGACACGGAAGTTGACTGCATACTCTGCAGCGCTCCATCGCCCCTGTCGATGGACAGCAGCAGCGTGGAAGCAGATTCGCCTCAATTAGGGTGATCAAACACTTGTCTGAATTCCCGTACGAACCCAGTGGTAAGTCGTTAGGAGCCGCGAATTCTGCTCCCAAAGCGCCGTAGCCCAGGCGCGTGTCTCACCTTGAAGCAAATTGACAACATAACCCACCTTGCTGGAGTCTGACGCGTACATTACTGGACGCTGAGCGAAGACGAGCGAGCACTGCATTAAGAAGGTCCCGCGCACGTCTCAACACAGCCTCCGTACGGCTCCGGGGACTTATGTATGCTTCAGGGGATGGGGGGGGGGTCCGTTGAACGACCACTGTAGGGTCCCTGTTCTGCAACAGGTCGGCAGGAGGAGAGGAGCGGCGCACGCGCTTCCACCTGTGCGGTGAGAGCCTCCATCCTACGATTTGAGTAGTACATTCTGCTCGGTTACCAAATCCAACCGAGCAGTGAAGGCGGCCAAAAATTGCTGCAACTCACCCATTATTCCTCCTGCAGAGCCTGTGGCACCTTGCGTCGCCATTGACTGTTTCAACGGGTAGGGTGTACCCCCTCGGGATCCATGACGTTGGGCCGAGATATCCTGTTGGGGAAATTGAAATGCACGGACCTCTGTCACGGTACAGCTGTCAGTCCTGGCTCCTGGTAGTGACTGCGCCCTCTGGTGCCTGAAACCTGACTACAGGCAGGGCGCCCTCTGGCGTTGGCCAGCCGTACCTCCTCTTCGGGCGGCCCACACAACAGAGATTTTACGATTACTTATATGAGTAACGGCTGCATGCAAATACTAATAGTGACAACAACACAAGGACAGGTTGAATTAATATATATATTTATATATTATATATACATTAAAGATAATTAAAAATAAAACACTGCACATTCAAGGATCCTGTCCATTCTAACCCTACATTTATGTCTGTGTGTTTTTAATGCACTACATTCCACAATGTTTTTAATGCACCATACAAGATGAGACCCATACACAGACAAAAAAAAAAAGAAAAAAAAAAAGAATGGGTCAGATACAACGCAATAATCAGTGTCACACTATTTGAAAGGTTGTTTAATCATTGGTTGTTGTTGCTGTGGTATGATTGGATGTTATGATTATTGCTATTAATATACACAGATGTGTTTTGTAGACGTGTGTGCATGTGGGTATGTATGTATGTATGTGTATATGTATACATGTACATATTATATATATATATATATATATATATATATATAGTATATATATATATATATATATATATTTATGTGCGTGTGGGGGGGGGGGGTATGTATGTATGCATATGTATATATACCTCCTTGTGTATCATGTCTGTATTGTTTTATGTTATATGGTTATTATCCTCATGAATTAACCTATTCTTATGTTTTATATTTATTTTATACCTCTGTAGTTCTATACTTATAATTCTCTGCAAAGTGTGTTCTTTTGTTTTTACAGGCACTTTGGCAATCCCTTTGTGATCTATGGTGTATCTAACTATTGACCTTTCTTAGTGTTTTTTATTGTACAGCCGTCTATCATGGATGATTTAAGTGTATAGGAACATTTCATAGGCTTATCATATTGTTTACCCCAATATTGCGTCTCACTTCTGACTGAACAGTTCCTCTTTGAATGTGTTCATTGACTCCTCTGTTTTTGCTGTTTTATATCTCTGTGTACTATCTGTGTACTGATATCATTGATAAATAATCTGCTTATTAAAAAAAAAAAATGACAAGCCATAGGATAATTGTCATTTTTAGTTCTTATGGCATACTTATGCTCTGAGACTTTATCCTGTAAATGGCGTTTAGTTCTGCCAATGTAAAACACATTGCAGACTGGACACTCTAATTTGTAAATCACAAAGTAGTTTTACAATTAATAAATGTTGTATTTCATATATATATATATAATATATATAGATATATATATATATATATATTATATATATATATATATATTTGTCCTATCAACTTTCCGTTTTTGCAGTGTTTATCCTTAAACCAAAATACATAAGCATGCCAAAAAGCAAATGTCGCTGTCCACAGTTTTTTGCATGATTGAAGGCATAACGCACACACACACCACCACACACCACACACACACACACACACTCACACTCCACATACACGCACACACAGAGGCCGCTTGGCTATTATAATATTGATAATATTATCAATGATTCATGTGTGTTAAATAAAAAGTCAATGCAGTAGACTTGGAAGCAATGTGCTGTAGAAGTAACATAAATCTGCCGGAGCTGTTCAGGAGGCCCCTGATGTGCCCTGGCTTTAAAGCTGATATAAGTCTGCAGAAAACACACTTCATCAGATAAACAGATCCCCTGTTGAATTAGAAGATTAGTCTCATACATCTTGAAATCCTGCTTGAGCACTAAGTGAAACCTTAAACCCATAAGTGAAATCAACAAGGAGCATCATATATCTGATTTCCATAATACTAACCATCGGAGGTAAACTGCCTGTGATTTATTAAAATGCTGCATGCATTTATCAACAAAAACAAACCTCTAAATGATGGAAGCTGCATGATTCTCTACTAAATCATGTTTGCTTCATTAAATTAATTTTATGTATATTCCACAAAGTTCCTCTTCCAGAGACCTTTGCTAAATTTGGGTCTGTGGTCCCCAGCATGTCAGCTAACCAAGCAGTGGTAGGCTCCAGTGCTTGTTTTCCACTCATCACTCATGTTCAACTGCTTATTCCGGATCGGGTCACGTAGGCAACAGCTCTAGCAGGGGACCCCACACTTTTCCTTTTCTGTGCCACATTGACCACCTCTGACTGGGGGATCCTGAGGCAATTACCAGACCAGTGTGGAAATATATCTCTCCACTTAGTACTGGGTCTTCCCCGGGGTCTCCTCCCAGATGGACCTGTCTGGAACACCTCCCTAGGGAGGCACCCAGGAGGCATCATTACCAAATGCCAGAGCCACCTCAACTGGTTCCTTTCTTGCGAAGGAGCAGCGGCTCTACTCCGAGCTCCCCATGGATGAAGGAACTTCTCACCCTGTCTCTAAGTGAGACACCAGCCACTGTCCTAAGGAAGCCCATTCGGCTGCTTGTACCTGTGATGTAGTGTCTTTTGGTCATGAGTGTGTGTTTGAAGAATTAGCACCATCAATTAGCTCCTTCACATCATTGTCCACCAGCAAAACAAACTCTGCCATGTTTAGCTAAGCGCTGCCCCTAGTAGTGTGAGCATGCACGGTGGTCAGGGTGTGCAGTTGCACATTTCATATAGTACCAAAACTGCGTGGTAAATGAAACACAACGGCAAATGGTACAAATGATCCATGTCACGTGACATACAAGCCATCAATCAAATGACAAGGATCCACTCAGCCGTTACACATGCACTCATCTTCAACCGCTTAGTTCAATCAAGGGTGGCGGGGGGCTGCAGTCATAGAGTGTGAGGCGGGGTACACCCTGGACAGGATGCCAGTCTGTCACAGGGCCACAAACAGACAAACAAACACATTCAAACCCACTCGCACACCCTACAGACAATTAAGGATCCTGCATGTCTTTGGATATGGGAGGAAATCGGAGCACCCGAAGGAAACCCAGGCAAACACGGGGAGAACATGCAAAACTCCACACAGACAGGCCACAGTTGGGAATTTAACTCATGACCTTCTCTCTGTGAGGCAACAGTGCTAATCAGCCGTTATATAATATCAAATATAGTAAATGCGCAGGGGTTTGTGAGGGCTAGATGCTATCCTTCAAATCCCAATAGCTTTTTATGGATTGCTTGTAGTGCCACCAAACTCACATCGCACATCAAAGAACCCCCTCTGGTTGTACGACAGCCTCATTTTGGAAAAAGGTCGTAACAACGATGCTACTGAAAATTTATGACAGATCAGGTGGCATCTGATCTCATAATTATGAGATCAGGTGTCCGTACAGATGCGCTTGCATACTTCCAATCTCTCACTAAAGACAAGTGTGAGAATTCCCAAGTCATCATTGAAAATCAGCCTATTTGTAATCGCAGACGGTGCACTGTGATGGCAACACAAAATGTGGGTTTCCCCCCTAAGGATTCCTGGATGAATGAAATATCTCCGAGGAAGGGCACAGCGTGTCCTCACTAAAATGAGACATCCTCCATTGTTTGTGAATTACATTGATCTTGACGTGCAAAAGATTGGTTCTTGACAATCAATAGGTGTGTATTGACCCCCATTTTCAAATGGATAACTCCTTGTAGCCTCCCCAGTATGTTCATTTCCACCTTAAAGACACTAACCACACATTTGAGGACAAGGAAGTTAAAGCCAGAGAGAAGAAATGGTTTGAGGCGAGGGGTGAAGGAGGCATTATGTGAAACAGTTGAAACCCAGCTTTAACCGGGGAGGGGGTCTGAGACACGCTTTGGTCCCCGTTTACAATGGGGTACTCAGGTCAAAGCATGTTTCAGTCTTTGTTCATGGTAATGAGTCATTCACATCATCAGGAGAGGCATCAGTCCCATCGTTAGGAGGTCAAGCTACCTGTCATTAGGAGGGTGCTAACTAGAGCACAATAGGTTCTAATTAAAGCAATTGTTTAGTCACTAGCCAACAGCAGTCCACCTCTCGGTAGGAGGGGTCGCTTGTTAGGTTTAAAACCTCCAGCTTTTGTGGCTTCTGTTTGTTCTCTCTACAAGGGTCAGACAGAAGTCAGACTACCAGAGCAAGAATCTTAGCTGAGGAAGCTTCTGCGATTTGAAGCAAAAACGTCTCGCATCAAGCAACCCAGTCCAGTCGAAGATTCAAGCTTCTCTACTATGGAAACCACCTGGACAACTGAGAGCCTTCACAGAAACTCCCCCAGTATGCTATCAAGAATTTGTTTTCATCAGGCAAGGTGTTGTTTAGTTATCGTTTGATAACTTGGGACAAAATGTCTGATGTTAGAAAAGTCAACATTTTCCTCAGTGCTGTCAGTAAACATTGGATATGTTCATTTATCCAGAATATCATGTCCTCAAATCAAAACTGAAAATTTGTGAAGTTCAGTTTTAGAACTCAGCCTCCTCAGCTGCTATGCAAACCATACAGACTGAGGCCTACTCACTCATACTCCTGTTCCTCTGAAGTCCATACCATTGTGCTCACTACATCACATTTGCCATGGACTGCCTTTAAATAAAGATTCCTCTGTAGTTCTCCAGAATATCTCAATCTAAAGTAAGGACATTCAGCAAGACTCTCGACACCTCGTTGCACCATGAGTCTGAAAAATGACCTGTTGCCAGCTCTTTTCCAGCTAGAGGTCACTGATGATGGAGAGCAGGCAAAAGAGGACTACATCAATGTGACCCTGGCAGCAGGTATCATTCGTCCTTTCTCCTCACAATGGCAGAGCATGCAGAGCCTATAAAGGCCTGAACATTCTTCCTCTTACACATTACTAACCTTTGCCGCTTATTTCTTCTGCTTAAAAAATGTCCAACATTTTTTCCCATTCAGATTTCCATACCTCCATCCTGATGTAAAGCAGCTGGCTCTGTCAGTTAGGAACTGGAAGACTAATGCAAACCTGCGCCAAATAAAATATGTGGCTCATAAATCAGATAACAGTTTGGTTAAGGCCAACAACACAATACCACTAATACAGTAGAAGGAGGAGAAGATGGGAGGGGTGCATCTGAAGACATTCAGGAACAATGGAGGCAGGGAACTGAGAGACAGGGAAAGAGTGTACCATAACTGACAGTGCTTTACCACTGAATGCAGACACACAATATCTCACACACACACACACACACACACACACACACACACACACACACACACACACACACACACACACACACACACACACACACACACACACACACACACACACACACACACACACACACACAAATGTTAGGGTGCTGACATGCAAAGCACCCAGCTGCAACTGCAGCAAGCTGGAGATTAAGGACCTTGCTCAAGGACACCTTTGTGATTTTCATGCCTGATTGGGGAATACAACTAAAGTATCTCTGGTCAGAAAAACATGTCTTCCAACCGAAAGGCCACAAATTTGTTTGAAAGGTCCTGTAACTTATAATGTGTGCAACTTATCCATCGAAAAAGACATACATCTTCATGACAGTGGAAACGAGAAACACAACATCAAACTGCCTTTTTTGGTTTTAATCAATTGGGGTGGGTGGGGGGAGGACTTTGTAACGTGGCTCGGTTACTTTCAGCATGCTTTTAAAACAGAGTAACACTTAAAGCATTCCTGTAATTATGATGGTGTCACTACTTTGAGCTTTTCTCAAACATGAGAGTCTGCACTGTGTTAATGTGCTTAAATCGCCTGATTTAAGCACAAAAACTGCACGACACTGTAATATTGCCAAACAGCAGACTCCATGCTGGAACAACAAACGCAAATAAAATCCAGTCTTTTGTCCAGTCACAAAACGGAGGTGTGTCAAGCAGAGGCTACCTTCTTCTGAAGAAGCAGCAGTGTAAAGAAGAACCAGAAGAAAAACAATGTTCTTTGTTCTTAAGAAATATACTTTTTGTTTTTTTAACTGGAAGACCACACTTGAATAAAAAGAGGGAATACAGTTTTTTTATTGTATTTGGAAGAATACATATCTGGACTATGTGAAACAAGGGCTGGTGTTTCGGCAAATCTATGAGACAGCTTTTCACTATTAGACCCGCCACAGAGTCCAAGTGAAGAGGGGTGTTCAATGATGGCAGACCTTTCATCTTGCAGGAATCGAGATGCAAAGAGACCCTCCAGGACAAACAGTTTTTGCCAGGGCAGGATAGATGGCGGCTGGTCACCGTGCAGGGTAAGAAGCGCTTCATGATCGTTGGTGCTCTGGTCATGACATTGCTGCAGGATTTTAATAATGGCTCTATAGCCATATGCAGAGGGCAAGGCCATAGCTGAATCAGTATTGAGATGCTGGGTGTATGTAACGTCCAAGGCATTGGTGCCAATCAGTACAATGAGCTCAGTTTTTTTTTTAGGTCTGGTACTACCAAGGCGAGAGTGTCCAGTTATTTCTTCGCCAAGGAAGTCAAATGGGAATGTCAAGGCCAGTTCATTGTATCCAATATATGGCACAGCTTCACTGTTTGCGCCTTCAACCTCCAACAACCTTTCCAGGGATTTTATTTCTTGATCACTCATGTGAGTGTTGTAGAAGGAGTGTGGTACTCTAGTCACTTGGGAACACTATCAAGGAGACAGCTGAAGGTGGTACCATTGATTTTTCACTCTGCCTGTGCTCCTTGTGCCAACGAGTCCTCTTGGAAGGCTGGCCAGAGTGGGGATGGGACAGAGGGGTGGAGCAGCTTCTGAAAGTCCCGTGTCAGAAGCTGGGTCTAGTTTAAACTATTTTCTTCTTCCCAGGCTTGTTGTCTCTTATGCATTTGTTTCTTTTTCTGTTCAACAAGTCAAGGGTTTGCTTTATTGGAACAAGTGGAGGAGAGATGACCATCTTCTCCACATTTGAAACAGTAGCCGGGTCTAGGCTTTGTTGATGGCTTAGGGTGACTGCCAAACGTTAGTCTAGACTGCTGGGGTTTGTTTTTTTCCGGCGGTGTCTTTCTGGACAGAAGTGTGAACATTTGATGTTGGAGCTGCTGTATCTGTTTCTTTAGGGCTTAGGGTTAGGGTTAGGGCTTTCATGAGCTGAGATGTTTTTTCATTAGTGACTCATTGGCAACTTGTTGGTCCTCTTCCGTCCTCAGTAACAAGAGTTCAGAAAATGGTGAGGGATTGTCTTTTTTCTGTTCGAGTTGTAGCTTGGTGTAATGATTGAAGTGTCCCAGCATCCAGCAGAACTGTTTGAGTAGATGCTTGTTTTTGTTGGTAGCTGGGATACCTCCTCTTCTGACTACGGTGCTGATCGCTAGCTGCAACATCTGCAGATACATAGACAGTCGTTCACCAGGGTTTTGGAGCGTGTTCAGAAACTGAGCAAAAAGCTCCTCCCCATCCTGAATCGTCCGAATGCCAATCCAATACTTGGAGGAGGACTGTGGGCCCTGTATTGGGCCCAAGTTCTTTTATCAAATCGGCAGCTGGGGACAGCAAATTCTCCATGAAGCTGTGGGTGACATGAAGAGCTTAAAGGCTGGGGTCAGCAAGTAACAATTCAATCGGTGATTTCCATGAATCGTAGTCCACCTCATTGCGGGGTTTGGGACTCTTCCTGAGAAGGACCCGAAGAGGCAGGGTGGATGAGGTAGTTATGTCACTGTACAGAAAACATGCTCCACTCCAACTCATTGTACTTCCTGGGGGTTAGGATAATTTCCAGACAGCGATACTCTTTGAGATGGCATGCGGGAATGGCTTTGTCTCAATGGTGGCCCTTGTGGGTTAGCGGGGTGTTGAGGAAAAGCTTGAGATTGTAATGTATGGCTGGGCCGAACAGGGTCTTCAAACTCTACATCTCCTTCCACTTTAATTTCTTCAACATCATCAATCAGCATCACCATCATCGTCGTCGACATCATTGTCATTATTATTAATATGTGAGTCAACTCGGATCCAGGTGAGTCCCAATTGGGTCATAACAGACTTGAGAACATCCTCAAAGTGCTTACCTGTGCCTTTTACCATGCGCTTGAGCTCTTTGACGTAGTCCTGTTTCAAGGAAAGGGTTGCTGCTCTCCACTGTGGCTGTATATTCCAAAGCAAGTGGCGTAACACGGAAAATATGGTTGGGTGAGGTTTGCGATTGATAGTTGTACGGCAACAGTGGTTTAATGCATCAAGTGTGGAATGTCTGTGAACTCAACGATCAGGTTTAAAGAAACTACTGGTTGGATCAGTAACTCTCAATGTACATTTCACGGACCATAACTAAGCAAGGCATCAGAATTCAAGATCTGCATCGGTATCGGTAACCCCAGTAACTAACATGGCATTTGAAATGTTAATACCGGATTCAACAATGAAATTGGCCATCATCGGGTTTGGAGCAAAACAAAAACAGAAATAAATAAATAAATAAATAAATACAAACATTTTTTTTCTTCGGAAAATTTTATCAATAAGTTTTGTTCACACACACACATAGCTCCTGGCTGGCCTCACCAGATGTAATGCCACGCCAAGCGTGTAACCGACTGGCGTCAGAATATGAAAGTTATCAGACATAGGTTCGGCCATGGAGCCAAGATGGGCACAAAAGTCAGACAGCATGGGATGATTTTAAGAAGATGTCTATTATGAGTTTTGATAAAATGAGACACTTGACATGTGTATAAATAATAAGGTATGGGAATAATATATATATTTCATAACCATACATATGTAAATAAATATGGGTGTTATGTGCGGACGCGGGCGGAGAACCGACCAGCGTTTGACGGACCCAGTATAAAATAAGCAGAGCACGGTACAAAGGATAACAGAATTTAATAACATAACAGTGAGTGCTGAATAATAACAAATGAGTGCGCGGTCTGGCGAGGTGGAATACGGTGCGCTCCCAGCAGCACAAACGTCTGGAGCCAGAACAGTTCGGACCCAAGGACCCCGCCGACACCCCCCAGGTGGCCGCGACCAACCGAGTCTGTGAAAGAAGAAACCATCATGTGAGTCCACCACTCCACACACAGAGAGGCCACTCAAAGGTGTACATAAACAGCAAACACTTCCTGGCTTAATTACCAATCAGCTTCCCACCCTGCAGGCATGGAACGCCCAGTTCAATTCTCCACTGCAGTGGAAACTGATTAAACGACTAACATAACAGCTCAATATAATAAGGTGTGAGGGACACCACATTTACTGACTGTACTCATGTTAGTCACAAAACCTAAAGTACCTCAGGAAGTGTGCTGACGAGCGTGAGACCTCACCCCCCTCCTCTTTCACAGACCATGGCATCAAACCTGGTACGGTCTCTGCATCCATGATGATGAGATGGCTCTCTAGACGACGATCTCACCCGTCTGGTCACAAGGTCGAGTCTCTGGCAAATACACACTGTGTACTCCAGACTTAAATGCAACCATGCCCCAATCCATAAAGATGCACCACAGCTGTGAGTCCTGGACGAGCTGCACATGACAAGCTTCAGGTGATCAGGGTGAGGTCCTGATAACTCAGCCACACAGCCACTCAGTCCTGAACGCATGCCACCTGGAAGGAAAAACAGAAGACAGAAAACAGAAGACAAACAAAAGCCAGCCAGGCACGCCAGGGCACTCCAGCCACAACAATGGGTGTCGTATAATACACACACAATATAATATATAACTTCCTGTTATAAATAAAAAGATATAATCAATAAACCAGAACAATGGCCTAGAGCCAAAACAAAATACAATTCATTCAAGATTTTTTCCTAAATACTTTCAAAGTTGGGTTTTCAGAAGTTTTGTCTTTGTATATCAGTTCAGTTCAAAATATTCCCCACTGGAGTTTCACAGTCCATAAATCCAGTTCCTGGTTCAGGGAAAAAATTAGAGTGAATATTCCTACTGCAGTTGGCAGTGATTGGGAGGCTCACCATCCAGTGGAGCAAGAAGGAATTCCAGGAAGGAAAAAACCTGACCGGAAGTAAGGGTGTTTTTCAACAGTATGGTGATGGGTGTCCGGAGGTTGTGGACAGTGTATCAGCGGGAGAATGTTCCGTGGATTATATAGCAAGGCTGACTATAGCATGGTTTCCAGGGTTTTTGCTGAAATGTCAGAGTTTTTGGCAAAAATGCCATCACCAGCCACAGCAGAGAGCAGCGTGGTTCCGTAGCACAGCAGCACATCCAAGCCGTGAGAGCCACAGTCAAGCAGGAGGAAGTGAAAGTGGGCAGGGATATATAAGGGAAATGACCTGCGAAAATAAAACCACAACAGGAAGTGGGGGGGCGTTAGGTCATGTGGGTAACCCACATGAACCCACATGACCTAACACCCCCCACTTCCTGTTGTGGGTGGCGTAACGCACCCCACTTCCTGTGGGGGGGTGGGGGGGGGCGTTACCATGTGCAGTGCAGGAATGAGCCTTCTTCTATACCGCATTGAAAGCACAGACTGGATATCTCAGGTTTATATTTGTGTAATTTTTTAAGTTTGGTGTAGAAAATTATAATGGGTCAGTCTGTATCTAGAGTTAATAGTGGCAGTTTGACTATTTTGACATAATTCGGACAATAATTCTGCACTAATTGTCACACCTAATTCCGACTCCCACCTCTCTCTTGATTTATGTAATCCAGGTTTTGGAGCATGGGCCATCGAGAGAATATACTTTTGAAGTAAGGCGAGGTGTGTTTCCCTCATGAAGCAGTCCCTACAGATCACTGAGCATAGGTAGATACATTTTGGATCCCAGAGCAGATCGAAGCAAGGATCTTAACTGTAAATAACAAAAAACGTTTCTGCTGGGCAGATCATACGTCCTCCTCAGGTCTTCAAAAGACATCAACGTTCTGTTCTCATAGCAGTCCTCCCTTTCTGGTGCCACAGGTCCAAAGTCGTATTATCCAGTGACATGGGTATGAGTTTCTTCTTTTTTAAAGGTGTTTTTGGTGAAAAAAAAACTTTTAGTCCAACACTTTTGCAAACCTCATGCCAAATTTTGATAATATGTATAAGAACAGAGTTATCAGTTTTCCTGCAAATGTTGCAGTGTCCATTTGTGCACAAAGTCTGCGGGGACATTTTCTTGAAATGGATATATTCCAATTAAAACCCAAGGTGGAACATTTTCTTTTCAAAAAGAAAGAGATAAGACACATTTGGCCAGCAAAGTAGTGCTTTTTAAGATTAGGAAGTCTAAACCACCCCCCAGTTTATATCCCATGTAAGTTTTTCGGTTGAGACTCTTGGATTTTCCCATTCCATATAAATTGTCTAATGTGTTTATTAAGGTTTTTTAAAAAACTGATTTCTAGAGGTATTTGGCTGTGGTTAACATTCTTGAATCTTCTTCATGGTTTCCATTGGGTTGTGGGGTAGCTGTCCTGTATGTCTGCTATCCTGCCTTCTGGCAACTTCATCCCTTCAGTCTGTATCACCTTCCCTCTCTTTGCCACTATTCAACCGCACTTATCCATCCAATCTGAATGACATAATTTTACCCTCACTGTAGATTCCGATGAATGAATTAGTGAGTCAATGTCTTGCTCACTCTTGACATACAGCTTGGTACCACCAATGTACATAAGGTGGCTGATGGTTTGAATCAATAACCATAGCTGCTCTTTGTAATGAGTTGACTGAGGGGGTTGAGGCCTGTCCAGAACAGCATCTAGGACAGTGCAACACCTTCCAACATGCCAAAATTGGCATCTCTTGATGTCTTCCACAGTTCCTTTGAGTTCCTGGTGATATATCACAACTGGGTCAGTTCTACTAGGACACAATTTCATCATATGTATTAAAAACTTCTTTTCATATCTCTGTGACATGTTTCCTTCTGGAGGTGCATCTCAAGACCCCGAAGAGAGATTCAGCAGTTCCCTGAAGAAGTCGGGACATGTCCTGTGTCCATCAGGAAAAGCTCTGTCTGTACCATTCAATAAAACCTTTACTTTGCACAACAGTGCACTAATACAGCCAGGATCCTGAAGTTTTGTTTGTAGTGTCAGTCAGACCATTCTATGCAAAACATCTCCAACAGCTGAATACACCACCAGTGATGAATCAAAAGCATTTCCCACTAAAATACACACAAGTCAAAATGAAAAATAATTAATTAAATAATAATAATAATGCATTTTGCAAAGAGTTTGATGAGGTACGTATTTGAAAAAAAGAGCTTGCCTCAATGAATGTTAACACTGATCATGTGCATGTTGCGCCTTCTGCTCCGGTAGTTTGGGAGTGGTACGTGGTAACTTTTGAGTTAAATGAAGGGCAGGAATGCAGCCAACGTCTTTACTTTGTTTGGCTTTACTCAAAAGAACAGGAAAACTTTTCTACGCAGGTGCAAAACAGGTCTGTCAAAAGCAATCAATCCGCGATCATTGAACTCTTATTAAACTATAAATAGTGTACATAGTTTTTATACTTTTTGTACTGTATTAAAGTTTTTAAAGGAACAATCATGACAAAAATAACAATTACCGTATGAAATATGACTCATTTTTAACTCTCGGTTTTAACTGTATATAAATTCCTACTATCAACCTTTTTAATCATTTTTAACTGTAAGTGAATTCTGCTATCAATCCTTTTAACCAGTATATTTTAACCCATGTAAATCCTTTTAACCTGTATATTTTAACCTGTGTATGGAACACTTTAAGTATTTTAGTGTTTTAATAATTGTTTTTAATCATTTTAACCTGTCACGTTGTTAGATATATTTCTGTGTTCAATTATGGTTTTCTTCATTTGTGTTCTGTACTTGTTTTGGTATTAAGGTAGTTATTTCATTTAGGGTTATACTTTTAGTTTCATTCTTATTCTCATTTTCCTTTGTTCTCTCTTGGTATGTGCATGCAGAACTGGATTTAACCAGTTTGTACCACTAAGGATAAAGAGAGTTAGGTTACATTTAAAAATCATATGTCTCCTCTTACTGCCCGGGCCTGAGGCAGCGGGATAGACCTCCCTTGAATGCCCATGGGGGGCCAATAAGAGAAGGATTTTGCGAAATAAGGTCCGCCTCTGTCACGCATATATAATCCTGTATGAAAACTGCTTGTATCCATTGTTCTGGGTTCTGTAAGAGCATATCTTGTCTGTAAGAGAAGTTCTTGCAGGGCCCAGCTGTGACTTTGATTAAATTTAAAAGTGTGGAATAGTTCAAGTTTGTACTTTGTAAGGGGCAGTATTACAGAAAGAACTGGGGGAAGAAAAAACAACATACTCCCCCTCAAAATAGATGTTGTCCCCAACATCAGGACCTAAACAGGTGAACCACTGATACAGTGAGAAAAATAAGTATTTGAACACCCTGTGATTTTGCAAGTTCTCCCACTTAGAAATCAAGGAGGGGTCTGAAATTTTCATCTTAGGTGCATCTCCACTGTGAGAAACATAATCTAAAAACAAATTCGGAAATCACAATGTATGATTTTTTTTTTAATAATTTATATGTATGTTACTGCTGCAAATAAGTATTTGGTCCCCTAACAACCAGCAAGAATTCTGCCTCACACAGACCTGTTAATTTTTCTTTAAGAAGCCCTTTTATTCTGCACTCTTTACCTGTATTAATTGCACCTGTTTGAACTTGTTACCTGTATAAAAGACACCTGTTCACACACTCAATCAATTGCACTCCAACCTGTCCACCCAAGCCAAGACCAAAGAGCTGTCTGAGGACACCAGTAGACCTGCACAAGGCTGGGATGGACTACAGGACAACAGGCAATCAGCTTGGTAGAAGACAACAACTGTTATGATTATTTATTAGAAAGTGGAAGAAACACAAGATGACTGTCAATCTCCCTCGGTCTGGGATTCCATGCAAGATCTCATTTTGTGGGGTAAGGATGATTCTGAGAAAGCTCAGAAGTACACAAGAGGACCTGGTCAATGACCTGAAGAGAAATGGGACCACAGTCACAAAGATTACATTAGTAACACATGATGCTGTCATGGTTTAAAATCCTGCAGGGCAGCAAGGTCCCCCTGCTCAAGCCAGCACATGTCCAGGCCCGTTTGAAGTTCACCAGTGACCATCTGGATGGTCCAGAGGAGGCATGGGAGAAGGTCATGTGGTCAGATGAGACCAGAATAGAGCTTTTTGGAATCAACTCCACTTACCATGTTTAGAGGATGAGAACAACCCCAAGAAAACCATCCCAACTGTGAAGCATGGGGGTGGAAATATCATACACTGGGGGCGCTCTTCAGCAAAGGGGACAGGACGACTGCACCGTATTGAAGGGAGGATGGATGGGGTCATGTATTGCGAGATTTTGGCAAACAACCTCCTTCCCTCAGTAAGAGCACTGAAGATGGGTCATCGCTGGGTCTTCCAGCATGACAATGACCCCAAACACCCAGCCAAGGCAACTAAGGAGGGGCTCCGTAAGAAGCATTTCAAGGTCCTGCAGTGGCCTGGCCAGTCTCCAGACCTGAACTCAATAGAAAATCTTTGGAGGGAGCTGAAACTCCAAACCTGAAAGATTTGGAGAAGATCTGTATGGAGGAGTGGACCAAAATCCCTGCTGCAGTGTGTGTAAACCTGGTGAAAAACTAAAGGAAATGTTTGACCTCTGTAATTGCAAACAAAGGCTACTGTACCAAATATTAACATTGATTTTCACAGGTGTTCAAATACTTATTTGCAGCAGTAACTTACAAATAAATTATTTTAAAAAATCATACATTGTGATTTCCGGATTTTTTTTTATTTTTTAGATTATGTCTCTCACAGTGGACATGCACCTAAGATGAAAATTCAGACCCCTCCATGATTTCTAAGTGGGAGAACATGCAAAATCGCAGGGTGTTCAAATACTTATTTTCCTCACTCTAAATACCACCATCATAGTGCAAAATTCAAGTGCATAGTCAAACTCATTTGAAAGGTTCACAGACTAGAACTCTTTTCATACATTCTTTTTGCGTAGGAGTTCATTAGTTTCAAGTGTCCTTTTCACCCTTAAATGCATATCTTTCATGTTTATACCCTTGTAAAAACAATCCATATTTGTTAGTGACAATCCTTCCTCCATGTTTCCTTTCTTGCCTCTGTGAATACGGTTTTAATTAAATATTTCAAATTCAGTCTTTTAGTGTGAGTCCAATGTAAACTCATTTACTCATCTTAAGATAACAAAATCAATGTGTCAACATTGTCCATAAAACTCCAGAAAATAGTAAGGTTGAGCACTGTGTACCCGTGGCATGGTCTGTTCTGGAAAATAAGGGAAAGTCTGTACATTATAACAAGCTGGTGTACCCAGTGTATCATAATTGAATACTTTTGGTTTCCTGGATTCACGTCTTGGTCTCTGATTCATTTCATCAGGATCACTGTAGGTAGAAGGAGGCGGATGAGGTGAAGGAAGGCTCACCTCTGCAGGATGGTCCTCTACTTCATCAATATCGTCCTCCAGTGGCTGGTCAGCTTCTGCAGCTTCAGACGGGGTCTCTTTAGTGGCTCTTCAGGTTGCTTATCCAGATGGGCTGGTCCTGTGGTCAGAGGTGTCAAATCCAGCTTCAGAAAGTAAAAGTCCAGCCACATATTTGTTCCATCTTCCCAATAAACCAGCTGATTGTAATTAGTTCAGCTCTTCAGGCAGGTGGATGAGCGAATTATTGAGATCACCTGTTTTAGGTGCACAGGTTGAAGCAACACATGGGAGGGTTTTTACTTTCTGAAGCCAGATTTAACACCTCTGCCTGTGGTCCTCTCAAGCTGTGGTGAATTGGGGCGAGTGCTCAGGTGGCGTGTCACGAGATAATACTCATCCGCATCATCGTCATCCTCTTCTGATTGGATCTCTGATGTCTCAGCTGATCTCGTAGTGGTCCTTTTCTTTGACCAAGGCTGCAAAGAAGTCTCCATGGGCAAATGATCACAAGGCAGTAGAAGGTTACGATGTAAAGTCCTGGATCTGCCCTTGCCACTCTCAGGTTTCAGTTCATAAACAGGAATGTCCTTGCTTAGGCATAGATCTGTTTGTTTAGTGAGTCTTTCCAGTTACTCTTCTGTTTCTCAGGAAGTGCTTTCAACATCTGGATCAAAGTTCGGTTAAACCGTTCAACTTGTCCATTTCCTTGTGGGTGATATGGGCTGGTTCTTGAGCCTGCAACACCACAGTACCCTTTCAGTTTGGCAAAAAGCTAGTTCTCAAATTCACCATCTCGATCATGGTGAACCCAAACTTTAAGGCAGGGGTAGGCAACCTGTTCCAGAAAGAGCCATGAGGGTGCAGGTTTTCTTTGCAGCCACTGACTCCACCAGGTGATTTCACTGATTAACTGATTCCATCTGCTCAAAGTGATATTAATCAGTAAAATCACCTGGTGGAGTCAGTGGCTGCAAAGAAAACCTGCACCCTCATGGCTCTTTCTGGAACAGGTTGCCTACCCCTGCTTTAAGGCATAGTCATTAAAGATTTTGTCTGCTGCTATTTTACCAGACTTGTTTGTGGTGGCATAAGCCTGGGTAAAACATGTGAAATGGTCAACAATAACAAGTACGTACTCATAACCACCCTTACATTTGTCTAGGTGCAAAAAGTCAACAGAGACAAGTTCAAAAGGCTGAGTAGTAACTATGTTTGTGAGCAGAGTTGTAGTCTTGTGGCTTGGTCTCTTGTTTTCAAGGCAAGCACACTTTCTCATTACATAGTCCTCTATGTCTTTTTGCATGAAGGGCCAGTAAAAATGGTCCCGTAGCAGAGTAGTCCTTTCTACACCATGGTGACCCATTTCCTTGTGCAGTTCTTTCAACACTGTCGGCCTGTGCTTTTCAGGTAGCACCAATTGCTTTCTGTTTGTCATTTGTCTGTATAAAACACCTTTTTCTTTAAACTGTAACTTGTCCCATTCTCTAAAAAGACACACATGTTGTGGACAAAGCTGTTTCAGTTCTGAGCTTGAGGATTTTGTCTCTGCCAGTTTGTATTGCGCCATCTGTCCAATAATGGGATCAGTCTCTTGGTCTAGTTTGATCTGCCCTAGAGTAAGAGGAGCTATGGGCACGCTCACCAACACTGTGGCACACTTGGCTGAAATACCCATGAACCACATTGCATTAGACTCATCCTGATGGTCAACTGCCTGTGTGGCTGCACTCACCTCATCATATGACATTTCTTTTTGAGCATTCCTCCCTATAAGTCTCCATGTCTAAGGGCATCCTAGACAGACTGTCTGCATCTATGTTCTCTCTACAGGGGGTGATACTTCACAGTAAAATGGAAATCAGCAGGTTCTGCAACCCATCTACGCCCTGTAGCATTAATCTTTGCTGTCAGCAGAACATATGTAAGCGGATTGTTGTTGCTTAACAGTAAAACATGGGGCATAGTACAACCCCAATTCCAGTGAAGTTGGGACGTTGTGTAAAATGTAAATAAAAACAGAATACGATATGTTAATCATCTTCAACCTATAATCAACTGAATACACCACAAAGACAAGATATTTAATCTTCAAACTGATACACTTTATTGTTTTTGTGCAAATATTTGCTTTTAAAATGGATGCGTGCAACACGTTTAAAAAATGCTGGGACATTGGTATGTTACCACTGTGTTACATCACCTTTTCTTCTAACAACACTCAATAAGCATTTGGGAACTGAGGACACTAACTGTTGAAGCTTTGTGGGTGGAATTCTTTCCCATTCTTGCTTGATGTACGACATCAGTTGTTCAACAGTCCAGGGTCTCCGGACTGTTGAACAGTCTAGTACCCGCACTCTTTTACTACGAAGCCATGCTGTTGTAACACGTGCAGAATGTGGCTTGGCATTGTCATGCTGAAATAAGCAGGGACGTCCCTGAAAAAGACATTGCTTGGATGGCAGCATGTGTTGCTCCAAAACCTGGATGTACCTTTCAGCACTGATGGTGCCATCACAGATGTGTAAGTTTCCCATGCCATGAACACTAACACACCCCCATACCATCACAGATGCTGGCTTTTGAACTTAGCACTGGTAACAATATGGATGGTCTTTTTCCTCTTTTGTCAGGAGGACACGATGTCCTTGATTTCCAAAAACAATTTGAAATATGGACTCATCAGACCAAGCAGTTGTTCACAAAGTGGTGATCCTTGCCACATCTTTGCTTGTGAATGGCTGAGCCTTTTGGAGGATGCTCCTTTTTTTTTTTTTTTTAAAGTGACAAAGTTTTTTTAATTCGGCACACAAAATATTCAAATAGAAAAAAATGAACAATTCCACAAACAAACAGACAAAACTAGTGAGTCCGAAAGGGTGTGGGCTGAAGCAAAGCTTATTAGCGCCCACCCCTGCTAGTACAAGTCCAACAATTCTAATCAGTCATATTTACATAAATATAAATTCACTACTACATGTCGACACACAGACATACACATCAATATACTATTCACTTATAATTATATTTATATAGTACCAGATCATAAGAAAGTCGAATCAAGGCACTTTACGCCAGTAAAGACTAACCTTACCAACCCCCAGAGCAAGCACTAGGCAACTGTGGTGAGAAAAACTCCCTATAAGGAAGAAACCTCAAGCAGACCAGGCTCTTGGGGGTGACCCTCTGCTTGGGCTGTGCCATATATACCTATATACATACGTATATACTTTACAAACATAAATATATACATACATATACACAGTCACTTATATACATATACACCTACCCATATCTATATATCTACATACGCATATACATACCCACACATTCAAATATACAATAAGTCCCACTTATAAATTGAACATTCCATATAAATCAAATTATATTTGCTTCTTTATGATACTTAGACATAATGTTCTTTTTGAGTAGTTTCTTAAATCTCACTAAGGTACTACTCATTCTAACCTCTGTTGAACATTTGTTCCATTTCCTCACCCCAACCACAGACACACAAAACCCTTTACATTTGTTCTTACTGGTGGTTTCATAAAATTGCACAACCTCTTAAACTATATCTGGATTCCCTCAATCGGAACAGACTCTGGACATGTCTCATTATTCTCATTAGTTACTTCATCCAAACCATCAACATGTTTATTAGACCCCATTCCTACCAGGCTGCTCAAGGAAGCCCTACCATTATTTAATGCTTCGATCTTAAATATGATCAATCTATCTTTGTTAGTTGGCTATGTACCACAGGCTTTTAAGGTGGCAGTAATTAAACCATTACTTAAAAAGCCATCACTTGACCCAGCTATCTTAGCTAATTATAGGCCAATCTCCAACCTTCCTTTTCTCTCAAAAATTCTTGAAAGGGTAGTTGTAAAACAGCTAACTGATCATCTGCAGAGGAATGGTCTATTTGAAGAGTTTCAGTCAGGTTTTAGAATTCATCATAGTACAGAAACAGCATTAGTGAAGGTTACAAATGATCTTCTTATGGCCTCGGACAGTGGACTCATCTCTGTGCTTGTTCTGTTAGATCTCAGTGCTGCTTTTGATACTGTTGACCATAAAATTTTATTACAGAGATTAGAGCATGCCATAGGTATTAAAGGCACTGCGCTGCGGTGGTTTGAATCATATTTGTCTAATAGATTACAATTTGTTCATGTAAATGGGGAATCTTCTTCACAGACTAAAGTTAATTATGGAGTTCCACAAGGTTCTGTGCTAGGACCAATTTTATTCACTTTATACATGCTTCCCTTAGGCAGTATTATTAGACGGTATTGCTTAAATTTTCATTGTTACGCAGATGATACCCAGCTTTATCTATCCATGAAGCCAGAGGACACACACCAATTAGCTAAACTGCAGGATTGTCTTACAGACATAAAGACATGGATGACCTCTAATTTCCTGCTTTTAAACTCAGATAAAACTGAAGTTATTGTACTTGGCCCCACAAATCTTAGAAACATGGTGTCTAACCAGATCCTTACTCTGGATGGCATTACCCTGACCTCTAGTAATACTGTGAGAAATCTTGGAGTCATTTTTGATCAGGATATGTCATTCAAAGTGCATATTAAACAAATATGTAGGACTGCTTTTTTGCATTTACGCAATATCTCTAAAATCAGAAAGGTCTTGTCTCAGAGTGATGCTGAAAAACTAATTCATGCATTTATTTCCTCTAGGCTGGACTATTGTAATTCATTATTATCAGGTTGTCCTAAAAGTTCCCTAAAAAGCCTTCAGTTAATTCAAAATGCTGCAGCTAGAGTACTGACGGGGACTAGAAGGAGAGAGCATATCTCACCCATATTGGCCTCTCTTCATTGGCTTCCTGTTAATTCTAGAATAGAATTTAAAATTCTTCTTCTTACTTATAAGGTTTTGAATAATCAGGTCCCATCTTATCTTAGGGACCTCGTAGTACCATATTACCCCAATAGAGCGCTTCGCTCTCAGACTGCAGGCTTACTTGTAGTTCCTAGGGTTTGTAAGAGTAGAATGGGAGGCAGAGCCTTCAGCTTTCAGGCTCCTCTCCTGTGGAACCAGCTCCCAATTCAGATCAGGGAGACAGACACCCTCTCTACTTTTAAGATTAGGCTTAAAACTTTCCTTTTTGCTAAAGCTTATAGTTAGGGCTGGATCAGGTGACCCTGAACCATCCCTTAGTTATGCTGCTATAGACGTAGACTGCTGGGGGGTTCCCATGATGCACTGTTTCTTTTTCTTTTTGCTCTGTATGCACCACTCTGCATTTAATCATTAGTGATCGATCTCTGCTCCCCTCCACAGCATGTCTTTTTTCCTGGTTCTCTCCCTCAGCCCCAACCAGTCCCAGCAGAAGACTGCCCCTCCCTGAGCCTGGTTCTGCTGGAGGTTTCTTCCTGTTAAAAGGGAGTTTTTCCTTCCCACTGTAGCCAAGTGCTTGCTCACAGGGGGTCGTTTGACCGTTGGGGTTTTACATAATTATTGTATGGCCTTGCCTTACAATATAAAGCGCCTTGGGGCAACTGTTTGTTGTGATTTGGCGCTATATAAAAAAAATTGATTGATTGAAATTGATTGATGTCTAGGTAAGGCTTGGTTTTTCGCTCGAAATAAAGTTTGAATTGTAATGTAATCGACCAAATCAATGAATTTTAATAAATTTAAAGCCACAAATAGAGAATGAGTTGGTTCACGATATTGTTTATTGCAGATGATTCGTATGGCTCATTTTTGCAAAAGGAATATTGGATTGGTATTTGATTTGTAAGTGTTTCCCCATGACTCAACACAATATGTCATATATGGTTCCATCAGAGAATGATATAAAGTAAGTAACCCTTCTTGCGGCAGTAGGTCTTTGGCTTTATACAAAATGGCTATAGTTTTTGACAATTTTGATTTCACATAATTTATATGTGGTTTCCAGCTAAGTTTATTATCAATTATAACACCTAAAAATTTATTCTCTGTTACTAACTCAATTTCCTTATTGTTTATAGTTAGATTTTTACATTTGGGTGCCTGTTTATTTCCAAATATAATACATTTAGTTTTCCCAAGGTTGAGTGACAACTTATTAGCGTCAAACCAAACCTTAAATTTTTCCAGTTCTTTCTCCACTATGTCCAGAAGGTGTTCAAGATTTTCACCGCTACAGAACACAGTTGTATCATCCGCAAAAAGGACACATCTCAGTGAACTCAACACCCAACTTATATAATTTATATAGATTATAAACAACAAAGGACCCAGCACTGAGCCCTGCGGCACCCCACATGTGACATCCCTGAGTTCAGAATTTGTATTATTGAATTGAACATACTGAAATCTGCCTTGTAAATAACTAGCTATCCATTCATATGCCAGACCTCTGATTCCATATTTCTGCAGTTTACTTAATAGTATTCCATGGTTAATTGTGTCAAACGCTTTCTGTAAATAAATAAAAAAAACACCTATTGTGTATTGTTTATTATCAATTGCAGTTGCTATACTTTCCACAAAGTCCATCAAAGCATGTGATGTAGTTCGAGACCTTCTGAATCCATATTGTTCTTCACAAATGATGTTATGCTTCAGTAAATAATCATTTAATCTTTTAGCAAATATTTTTTCCAAAATTTTGGAAAATTGTGGCAGGAGTGATATAGGTCTATAATTAGAAAATGTGTGTTTGTCACCAGTTTTAAACAGAGGAATTACTTTGGCTATTTTCATTTGAGAAGGAAATTTACCAGTACTTAGTGACATATTGCAAATATAATTGAACGGTTTTACTATACAATCAATAACTTTTTTTAATAAAGCCATATCCAAATTATTAAAATCAGTCGATTTCTTACTTTTTGAACCATGAACCAGATCAAGTATTTCCCTTTCATGAGTGCCACCAATGAACATTGAAACAGATTTGTTAAACGTTGAATTATTTACCCAGAAGTTATTAGTTGATGAGTCAATCTTACTGGCAAGATTTTTACCCACATTAACGAAGTATTCATTAAAGTGTTCAGCAATAGACTCGTCGTTATCAATCGTGATGTAGTTGTTACTCTGAAAAAATGAAGGATAATCTCTAGTTACTCTATTCTTTTTTACTATTTAATTTAATATGTTCCATGTGTTTTTGATGTTATTTCTATTTTTGACAAGTAACTCATTATAATATGTTTTTTTACTGAGTCTCATGATATTGATTAACTTATTCTTATATGTTTTATACTTACTTTCAGCTTCCTTAGTTCGTAGTTTTATGAACTGTTTATATAGTACGTTTTTCTTTTTACATGCCCTCTGAAGTCCCTTAGTTATCCATGGTTTGTTGCTATATTGATTTCTACATATTTTGTCAACAAATGGACAGTGTTTATTATACAAACTGGAAAAAATGGAAATGAAAGCATCATATGACCTGTCAACATCATCAACAAAAACATCTGACCAATTCTGACTTGATAAATCCTCCCTTAAATTATCAATTGTTTCAGGTGTTACTTTTCTACTCATGAATTTGATATTGCTTTGATACTTACAACAACCCTCCAATGCAAAGACTGAGAAAACTGGCAAGTGATCACTGATATCACTGACCAGTAGTCCCCCACTAAGATTACCGGATATAACATTAGTTAAAATATTGTCAATGAGAGTTGTTGTATCCATAGTTATTCTGCTAGGATAAATGATGGTTGGAAACAGTCCTAAACAGTACAAGGTGTTTATAAATGAGGTAATTTGTGGATGATTGTGAGGGTTTAAAAAATCTATATTGAAATCTCCAGACAAATAAATGCTTATTTCTGTTGATTTTGTTGTACATTCCTAAGATAATGTCTTCAAAGGTGTCAATATTTGTCCCAGGAGCTCTGTAAATGCAACTAACAACTATGTTTTTGGAGTTTATAGATGTAATTTCTATGGTAACACATTCCATGATGTTGTCCACTGTAAATGACATGTTGTTAATGAGTTTACAGTTATAATCTGACCTTACAAACAATGCAACGCCTCCACCCCTTCTCGTCTGCCTATTAACCAGGAACAATTCATAACCATCAAGATATACCAGATCTTTATTATCCTCATTTAACCATGTTTCTGAAATTGCAATAACTGAAAAACGTTTTTTGGATGTTTTCAAACAATCATTAATAGTGGACAGATTACGAGAAAGACTTCTGCTGTTGAAATGTATAATTGAAAAATTTTCATCATTGATTTTATAATTTTTGAATTGTTCTTCTGTAAAATATTTGCACTGTCTCACAATATTCTCACTGAAAAAGGTATCAGGATCATTTTCAGATTCGAAGGGGTGGTTAGCAGAGTTATTATAATTAAATGTATCTAGACAGAGCTCCTCGGCAGAAATAAACGGATCATTATCCTTAGTCATTATGTCTCTCTTGTCTCCGGGTGTAGATGATGTGGATGAGTGGGTTGCTCCAGTCCGCATCATGGTGCTGTGATGTGTTTGAGTCCTCATACCTATTGTTCATATTTGTCCAGCTCCTCGATGTTCCTTATTGCCATAACCTTTGCTTGTTCTGGTGATCCGTTCAGTTTGATGAATATTTTACAGTTTGAAGTCCATGTGTGCTGGATTTTTCCCTGTTTCTTTAAGAAGCGTGCTTTCCTGGCGATGTCGGCATTCCGTTTGGTGAGATGTTCACTGATGAATACGTTTGTCCCTTTCAGTTTTCTTCCTTGTTTTAACAGTGCTGTTTTGTGTTTTCTGTTGATGAATCTCATGATGACGGTTCGTTTATCACCGTCATTTCTCCGGGGCAGAGGGTGGCACGCTTCAATATTATTTAAATCCATTTCTATACCTTTAGATAGGAGGAAATCAGCAACCTGTTTTTCCACAGAGCTGACCTCCTGTTCACTGGGCTCCCCTCCGCTCTCATCTGTTACCACCCGTGTGTAGGACCGTGGTTTGATGTGAAGACCTGTGATGATGATGTCGTTAATTCTGGTGTACTGCTCCAATTCAGCCACTCTATTTTCCAGCTGCACCAGACGCCGGTCTTTCTCGGCGTTCTGCAGCCGTAATGCCTTCACCTCCTCCACCAGATCCATGATTGATTTCTGTTGCTGCTTCACAACAGAAATCTCCTCTGATAGAAAGTCCAGAGATTTTTTAATATCGTCACCTTCCTCCGCTGTCAGAACCTTCTTAGGCCCCATGGTCGGCTTATGAGCAGCTTGTCGATCGCCGATGTTAACAGCCTGCGTTGTTTGTCACCGGGATGGATCTGCACTGCGCTGGTGCCGCGCGGCCACGGTGTTTCCGCGCTGATGGATCCGCGGTGGCTGCACGAGGCCTCGGGGAAGCGGCACTCGTGACGCGCGGCTTTAATGACGCAGCGCGCGGCCTCAGTGAATTCACCACGTTGGGCGGGCCTCGGACGTTGTTGCTGTCCAGTCGCGGGGCTAAGTTGCCGGTTGAGGTGGTATTCCCACTGTCCGGGTTGGCAAACACCGGCGTGGCAGATGGCAACTACAAACACCACCTCTGAAAACTCAGGTACAAACTTTTTGCAGCTCGCTCTGACGACACGCAGCTCTGACTGACTGACGCAGCTCTGGACTGGACTTTTACACCCAATCATGACACTCACCTGTTTCTAATTAACCTGTTCACCTGTGGAATGTTCCAAACAAGTGTTCTTTGAGCATTCATCAACTTTCTCAGTCTTTCATTGCCCCTGTCCCAGCTTTTTTTAAATGTGTTGCAGGCATCCATTTCAAAATGAGCAAATATTTACACAAAAACAATAGTCTGTCAGTTTGAACATTAAATATCTTGTCTTTGTGCTGTATTCAATTGAATACATGTTGAAGAGGATTTGCAAATCACTGTATTCTATTTTTATTTACATTTCACACAAAGTCCCAGCTTCATTGGAATTGGGGTTGTACAAGTAATCACGAAACTTGTCTGTGATCGCCCATTTAAGAGCAAGAAATTCTAACTTGGCTGAGTGTAAGTTGTAGTTTTTCTCTGCTGCAATTAGAGTTCTGGAGCCATAAGCTATTACACAGAGTTTACCATTTTGTCTTTGATACAATACAGCTCCTAATCCAGGGTTAGAGGCATCTGTATGCAAGATGAAGGGCTGTGTAAAGTCCGGAAAACCAAGAACAGGAGGCTGAACTAAACAGTCTATCAACTGCTCTAAGACTGACTGATGCACATCACTCCACTGAATAGGAGTACTTGAGGGCACATTGCTGTTTTGTCTCATTGTCCTTCTTCTTGTGTTTTGCTGAATCTCTGTTTTCAAAGGCGCTTTAAGCAAGTCATAAAGGGGACTAGCAATACGAGAGAAATCCTTGATGTATTGCCTATAGTAGCTTAACAGTCCTAGTCTTGCTCTGAGCTCACCAACAGTACCTGGCTACTTGTTTTTCAGGGCTCACACTGCTGCTGTATCTGTGGGATCATTTTGCTTCCCTCAGAAGAGACAATTCTGCTAAGGTATCTCACTTTTGGTTTGAAAAAGTCACATTTCTGTGGTTTGAGTTTTATCCCATTGTCTCTGAGGCGTTGCAGTACTCTCCTAACATCCTCAATGTGGTCCTCAAAAGTCCTGCTGAACACAAGAATGTCATTAAGATAAGGAATACATATCTCATCTCTCAGTCCTTTCAGTCATTGCTCCATATATCGCTGGAACGCAGCTTGCACGTTCATAAGTCCGAAAGGAATCCTAATCCATTCGTAAAGGCCCCAGGGGGTCACGAAGGCGGTTAAATGTCTGCTCTCTTTTGACATAAACCCCTGGTGGTATGGTGGTATGCCTTACCCTGGTTCAGTAGCAAGAAGATGGTGTCCCCTCCCCCACCCCCCCTCAAGCTGTCCATCACGTCCTGTACCCGTGGTATGGGGTGTCAGTCTGGGTGTGTCTTGCAGTTCAGTTTTTTGTAGTCAATACATAAGCGCAGTGAACCATCTTTTTTTCTTACACAATCAACAGGAGATGAGTATGAAGAAGTAAACTTTTCCACCCATCCCTGCGCTATCAAGTCCTGCAAGTAGTCCTTCATCTCCCTGTACAGTGGCTTTGGTACAGAGAGATATGTTTTCAAAACTGTCTTTTAACAAAATGTCCATTTGCAGATTCTCCACTCATCCTATGTCATCTTCTGTTTTTGAAAATGATGCTTCTCTTAACATCTGTTGAACAGTCTTTATTTTGTTTTCATCCAGATGAGACAGGTCAACAGGAGGGTCCCATTGCTCACTGGTGGGGGTGCATCCTGTGGCATCTTGGATGTGGATCTTGTTGACAGCAGCAGACGGGAGGTCTTTCTTGAAGATGTTGGTGGGGTAGACAGACCCCACTGATCGCACAGTACCAATAATGGTTCTCCCTTGTAGTAAAATGTAATGGTTGGTAGGGTTTTGTACACTAACAGTAATCTTTGGAACAGACCCTGCTTTCACTGAAACTAATGTGTCACAAAACTCTAAGCCATCTGGCCACTGTGGATTTTCAGACGGTTCAAAAATCAGTGTAGTGTCCTCTTTAAAAGTCTTAGCCTGCACCCCACATTCAATAAACATTGAACTCCGGCTGGACACAGTCACTCTCTCATTTGTTGTTTTCACATTGTACTCGTGTGTTTGTCCCACACTAACAGCTTTTATAAAGGTTGAGGCTTTCTTTTGCTTAAGATGTGGAAAAGTTAATTTAACTGCTCTCAAGCGTTCCTCTTTTTCCCCTGACTTAGTCCCATGTTTCATACTTTCTGAAACCAAGTGCTCGATGACATTAAACCCAATGACTGGACACTGCTGCTGGCTATCTTTAAGCACTAAAACAGGTATGAGTAACTCAGAGACATTGGCTGTAAGTCTAAATGGTATCTCAGCCCACCCCACATATGGCATGTCTGCACCACTGGCTGCTTCAAGAAGGAGAGGTTCACTTGGATTGATAAGCTCACTCACATTTCTCAGTGGTACCTCAGGAAGTTGTCTTTCCATGACTCATCCATAGCACAAACCTGTGAGCCAGAGTCCCAAAGTTCTTCAACCTTTTTGTTAGCTAAAAAGCACCTAATGAGACTTTCTCACCACTAACTGCCTGACAGAAGGTATTTTGTCTTTTCCACGTGGTTTCTTTTTAATTGATTTTTCAAAGAACTTCCTACCCCCTTTATGAATACTACCACAGGTGCAGGGCTGACATTTGGTTTTGTGTATGGACCAGTGCTCCCCCTGGCACTTTTTGGAGCAGTAAAAGGGACTCTTACACACTGAACAACATTTTAAACTCTGATTTTCACTTTGTATAGCACACCCATGACAACACTGGGACCTATCAGTGTCACTGGTCACACCATGTCCCACTGGAGTGACCCCTTCTAGTTTATAGGGTGACCCCTAGTTGGTTTCACTGGCCTCTGTGCTTTATAGCCTGCTCTGAAATGCTCGCTGCTTCCACACCTGAAACAGTGGTGACAAAACTCTTGACATGTCTGAATGCAAGCATAACACCTTGATTGTGGGCGGGACATGTAATACCACTGAGAGGCGAAGCGCTGCTGGAACTGGGCAGTGCCTGTCATTGGTGCTGAACTGAGCTCTGGATAATATGGCTGGAGAGCTGATCGGGAGCATTGAGGGTAGTAGTGCTGAGCAGATGGGTCCAGCTGGGATGGCGGGAGAGATGTCAAGGACAGCGCTGGCTAGTGGTCCTCAGGTCCTCCGCTGGTGGGCTATGCAATGGCTGTAGACTTTTGCATGGTCTCCCTAATTTGTGACACCTCAGCTCGCAGGTCCTTTAGAAGTACCATCTCAGACCTGATCAGCAGCTTAGGCGGGGCAGCGGTGTGCTTTGTTTTTTACATGCTTTTTCTCAGCGGGCACTGGAGTGTCACTCGGGTGGACAGAATTCACAGTGGTCGTTCGTTGGGGAACAAAGTGTTTCTTCTTGTATTGTCGTTCCTTTTCATTTGCACATGCTATATTCACTTTCTCCAACAAAACCACATCAAATGTAGTTGGCTGAAGAAGGTAGGGGTGCATGTCAGTCTTTACATTGTCACTCTGCAATCCTGTTAAAATTGTGTGCATGAACAAACTCTGAACCAAGGTGTGATCATATTTTAGACCCCACTCAGCTTCTTGGGACGCTAAGAGAATCTTTTGATGAAGGTCCATAGCTCTCTCTTTGTGGGGTCTCCTTACTGAACCTCTGATGAGAGCTGCTTATACAATTCAGTGGATCCTTTCTCCTGGTAGTGAGACCTTAGGATCCTCCACAGGGCAGGGAGTGTAAGATCACCTTTGCCTTCCAAGTAACCGCTTAGCTTCTGCAGACATGGTGTGATGGCTAGACTGCATCAATTATTTCATCTTCATTGTAGCCTTTACTGAGCCCATTTTCAATCTGCCTGGCCAAACTTGAAAATGTGAGCTTATCTTTCTGTCCAGACTCCCCTATTTGACCTGCTATTTTAAAGTCTTTGCGTCACATGGAGTTATCTGGGGGCACTGAAGCTCATTTCTGTACTGGTCTGCTTTGTTGGCTCAGTTTCTTATCTGCTAGCTCAGTGGTTCTCAAACTTTTAATACTGCGTACCACCTGAGAAACAATTCAGCTGTCTGAGTACCACCATGATGACCAATTTTAAAATATAGTCATATATGCCATCTCAATTAGCTTTAAAAACACAGGA
Organism: Thalassophryne amazonica; assembly: GCF_902500255.1. Taxonomy (NCBI): domain Eukaryota; kingdom Metazoa; phylum Chordata; class Actinopteri; order Batrachoidiformes; family Batrachoididae; genus Thalassophryne; species Thalassophryne amazonica. The sequence continues at coordinate 26,662,298 of NC_047111.1, read as the reverse complement.
GAGATGTTTATTCCTCATTGTGGTTATTTATTGTTACCTGAATTGTTACCTTACTGAATCAGACAATGTGGCACCAAGTCCAACTTTTTTTGCTGCCTTCTCCCCACACATGATGTGTTATTTTTTTAGCAAGCGGTAGACATAGCTTCGAGCAGATGGTGTGTGGCTCACCTGACCTAGCTACGAGCAGGCTAGCTTCGTAGGAAGCCTCCTGTGTGTCGGCTGAGGGTGCAGTACAGGAACGAATGGCGGACTTTGACTGCTTCAGCTTGTCACGTTTTCTTCGAAAAAAAGTCCACCGGCTTGTCTTTTAAAGTCAGGTGTTTAGTGTGTAGGTGCCGTTTGAGATTGGCTGGTTTCATTGAGTCGTTGCACAGTACTTCCGAACACACAACACATTGTGGCTTTGGTTCTTCCTCAGTCCCGCTCCAAAAGAACCCGAGCTCAAGATATGTTGGGTCATATTTTCGTGCAGCTTTGCGGCGCTTTCTGTTCGAAGAAGCCGCGGGCATTTCAGGGTCAGCGCTGCATCTTTCGTTAGCACTTGAAGTAGTGCTACTCGGTTCTGCTTCCACATTGCTCAAACCAATATCCTCTCCATCCTGATCTGCAACTTTTCTTTTCTCTGTGTTTTACTCTCCACTTAGCCATGCTTTTAAACTCATTTCAACGTTAGAACATTACATTTATTTACCCTTCGCGTTTACGTTTCTGTTCCTGCTCGCACCAACAATTTGAAGTGAGTGATCCCATGATTCCGTGCAGCCTGTATGTGCCTACGTAAGCAGAATACGTTTGCAACAAATATTTTTTATAATACAATTTTAATTATCTCAAGCTACACATTTCGTTTGAAATGTTGTATTTATAATGCATTGTATTTTTCCGATTTTTTTTTTTTTGAAGTGAAAATGTGGAAAAAAATGTGGAAAATCATGACATTTTCCCGCGTAACACCAGACAGCGCAGTTTGCGCACCACTGTATTAGCTGATGCATAGCATCTTCTTTTATTTGAAGAGTAGACCGCAGTGCATATACCTCTTTTTGCAGGTCTCCTCTGTCTTTATCTTCACCTGCTGGCTCTAACCCTGGTATTTTTGCATTTTTAATCAAGTCCTTAATACTGAGCAAATGAGACATGTCGTCTTCTCGCTCAGCTAATTCAACTCTTTCAAAATGGGTTATGACAAGTGCGATGAGCTGGCTTCGAGTTTTGTCTGCGAGTTGCTCTTTTTTCAGTCCAGGTATTTGTAGTTCATCACATATTCTTAGCAGTTATTCAACATTCAGTTAATATAAAGCACCTTTGACTTGTAACTGCACATTCTCCACTTCTGATTCCATTTTCATCAGAGAAGTGGCCATAAAACAGTTCAACTGGGCTCCTCTTTAACTCTGTGGTACGATGGTGCCCTCTAGTGGTGGTTGTGCGCACTAGAGATACGACCTGCTGCACGCGTTGAGAGTCACGGTGAGTGTCAGTGGTGCCACCTCGCTCTGATGCTAGTTGCTAAGGCTCGATGAGGGGATATTCAGCTCGAGCTTCCACTTACGGCTGGTGGATTTTTCTCTGAGCACATATCTCAGTGGTGCCTCCAAAATGTTGCGCCCTCTGCTCCGGTTGTTTGGGAGACGGACATGGTAACTTTTGAGTTAAATGAAGGGCGGGAACGCAGCTAATGTCTTTACTCCATTTGGCTTTACTCAAAAGAACATGAAAACTTCTTCTTCTTCTTCCCTCCTTTGATTGGCGGGTGGCAACCATCAACTTACCATCAACAAGTTCCATACCGCCACCTACTGTACCGGGTGTGTCAATGGATGTATAGACACTTCAGGTTACATTCTGGTTTGTGTTAAGTGAGCATACAAAATAATAATAATAAAACAAAAATAATAATGGCAATAATAAAGGAGAACCAAAGTTGGAACTACCTAGCCAGATGAACACAATGCCTACACTATATTATAAAGCCCCATTCCCTTCAGAAAGCCCATCAGTGCCCTTAAACATTTACTATCACTTTTACCTGGAATGCCCTGCACATCCCATCCTATCTCCAGTTCATGCAGTTAAGCCTTCAATATCCTTCTCTGTGTCTCATATTTCTTACACTCAGTTAACACATGCCGCACACTCTGTGTAACTGCATTTATCACAAAGATCTGGCTCGTCTTTCCCCATCAAAAACAATGTTTCCCTCAAGTACGTATGGCCTAGTCTCAATCTAGACTAGAGAACCTCCTCCCTCCTGCTTTTCCCTTTAACATCTTCCTTTCAAACTGTGTTTTGAATATTACATAGATGCCTCCCTTTTTTGGCTATATCCCATGTTTTTTGCAGAACATGAAAACTTTTCTGCACAGGTCCAAAACACGTCTGCCAAAAGCAATCGATCTGTGAATCATTGAACTCTTATTAAACTATAAATAGCGTACATAGTATTTATACTTTTTGTACTGTATTAACAATGTTTTTAAAGGAACAATCATGACAAAAATAACAATTATGAAATATGACATTTTTAACTCTCAGTTTTAACTGTCTATAAATTCCTGTACTATCAACCCTGTCAGTCATTTTAACCAGTATATTTTAACTTGTGTAAATCCTTTCAACCTGTATATTTTAACCTGTGTATGGAACACTTTTAAGTATTTTAGTATTTTAATAATAATTTTAATAATTTTAACCTGTCACATTGTTAGATATATTTCTGTGTTCAATTATGGTTTTCTTTATTTGTTTTCTGTACTTGTTTTGGTATTAAGGTAGTTATTGTTCTCTCTTGGTATGTGCATGTAGAACTGGATTTAACCAGTTTATACCATCCACCCATCCATCCATTTTTTCCACTTATCCTAGGTCGGGTCGAGGGGGCAGCAGCTCAAGCAAAGCTGCCCAGACCTCCCGATCCACCAGAGGTGTCAAGTAACTAAGTACAAATACTTCGTTACTGTACTTGAGTACACTTTTTAGGTATCTATACTTTACTCCTTATTTTTCTGCCTACTTCTGACTTCTACTCATTACATTTTCACACAAGTATCTGTACTTTCTATTCCTTACATTTTTAAAACAAACAGCCTCGTTACTCTTGGCTTCACTTTAATGTTTATATATATATTTCACGTCATGTGCGCCTGTAATCAACTTTTCTGCAGCACGGCTTTGCTTTGAACCGTGAACCAATCGAAGCAGTGGTTCGCAGATTGAAGCAATGCTTCGACCTATTGCTTCGCTAATTCTTTCTTTCTTTCGCTTAATTTTCCCCCGCTAAAACCATAAAGAGCATACTTCTGTGAGTATTATTTACCTTTTCTATGTTAAACCGACCTGTTATGGTCTTCTGAAACAGTTGATAGATGTATTTATAACTTAAAAACGGGAGCGACGCTAACGCGTTAGCATGTCTATGGCATTTTCAATGTTAAAAGTTAGCATTAAGCAGCCGTCATCACGTTCGGGTGCATTTGTTTTCAAATTGTAATATTTCTTAAATTTATTTTTGTTTATATATTAATAATCTAATGATTATTATATACAATTTTAGAGAAAGAGGCAAAAAGAACCTTAGAAACACAACAGAAAATATAAAAGCAACTAACAATGAACATACATAAATAAATAAATACATACATAAATAAGTTTCCTGTGAACACCGAGTGACTTTTACACCTCCACTTCATCCCTGTCTTATTTAATGACAGTTTGTTTCAGTCAAACCATATTTTCAATGTGTTAATTTCTTCAGTGATTTCCTCCAGAACTATCTGCCAAAATAGAAAACTGTTGCATCCTAGTAAGAGCAGAATATTACTGGAATGAATTTGAATAAGTTGTATTTTTTTTGTTTTTTTTTCTCATAAATGGATGCTGCACTCACTGCAGTTTATCGTCTGGAATAGTCCCAGATGCATTCAGAGCTTCTAGAATTGAAACATTTTCGTGCAGGTGGTGTTGGGGGGTAATTTTTGATTTTGGGTCTTTGGCCACATGTAGAACGAATCAGTTTTTAATTAAGCTTTCAATCATATAGTGGCATCTACCTTTTTTTTTTTTTTTTTTAAAGGTTACTTTATACTTTTATACTTTAAGTAGGTTTTGGGAGCACATACTTTTTCACTTTTACTTGAGTAAAGAGGTCAAGTTGATACTTCAACTTTTACCAGAGTGTTTTTAAACTGCAGTATCTATACTTCTACTTAAGTAACAAATGTGTGTACTTTTGACACCACTGCAATCCACACACACCTCCCCCAGCTCCGGGGGAACCAAGAGGCGTTCCCAAGCCGGCTGTGAGACGTAGTCCCTCCAGCGTGTCCTGGGTCTTCCCCGGGGCCTCCTCCCAATGGGACGTGCCCGGAACACCTCTCCAGCGAGGCGTCCAGGGGGCATCCGGAGTAAAAGATGCCCGAGCTACAATCAGCTGGCTCCTTTCGACGTGGAGGAGCAGCGGCCTCGACTCCGAGCTCCTTCCAAGTGACAGAGCTCCTCACTCTATCTCTAAGGAAGTGCCCAGCCACCCTGCAGAGGCCGCTTGTACTCACGATCTTGTTTTTTTTGGTCATGAGCCAAATCTCATGACATAGGTGAGGGTTGGAACGTAGTACGATCAGTAAATCGAGAGCTTTGCCCCCCTGCCTCAGCTCTCTCTTCACCATGACTGTCCGATACAGTGACCGCATTACTGCAGACGCTGCACCGATCCGTCTATCAATCTCACGCTCCATCCGTCCCTCACTCGTGAACAAGACCCCGAGATACTTAAACTCCTCCACCTGAGGCAAGCACACCCACCGACCGACCTGAAGAGGGCAAGGCACCTTTTTCCAGTCGAGAACCATGGCCTTCGGATTTGGAGGTGCTGATCTTCATTCTGGACGCTTCACACTCAGCTGCAAAACCGCCCCAGTGCACGCTGAAGGTCCTGGTTTGACGAAGCCAACAGGACCACATCATCCGCAAACAGCAGAGATGAGATTCTGTGGTTCCCAAACCGGACTCCCTCTACACTCTGGCTGCACCTAGAAATTCTGTCCATAAAGGTAATGAACAGAGCCGGTGACAAGGTCAGCCCTGGTGGAGGCAACATGTACTGGAAACACGTTGACTTACTACTGGCAATGCACCAAGCTCCTGCTGTGGTCGTACAGGGACTGGATAGCCCTTAACAAAGGACCCACGGACCCCGTACTCCCGGAGCACCCCCCCAGAGGGGCCCTCGAGGGACACGGGTTTAAAACGCCTTCTCCAGATCCACAAAACACCTGTGGACTGGTTGGGCGAACTCCCATGAACCCTCGAGCACCCGATGGAGGGGTGTAGAGCTGGTCCAGTGTGCCGCGACCAGGATGAAAAACCACTCTGCTCTCCTGAATCTGAGGTTCAACTATTGGTCGAATTTGCCGTCTCCAGCACCCTGGATAGACCTTACCGTGGAGGCTGAGGAGTGTGATCCCCCTGTAGTTGGAACACACCCCTCCAGTCCCCCTTCTTAAACAGAGGGACCACCACCCCGGTCTGCCAATCCAGGGGTACTGTCCCCGACTGCCACGACAGTCCCACAATATCCAGAGACTTAAGGTACTCAGGACGGATAACGTCCACCCCAGCAGCCTTGCCACCAAGGAGCTTTCTGACCACCTCGGTGACTCTTGCCTGTGTGATGGACGAGTCCACCTCCGAGTCCCCAGTCTCTGCTTCCTCTGCGGAAGACGTAAATGGACTGCATTTATATAGCGCTTTTCCATCTGCATCAGACGCTCAAAAAAAAGTATGCCTCACATTCACCCCGATGTCAGGGTGCTGCCATACAAGGTGCTCACTACACACCGGGAGCAATAGGGGAATAAAAGGCCTTGCCCAAGGGCCCTTAGTGATTTTCCAGTCAGGCGGGGATTTTAACCCATGATCTTCTGGACTCAAGCCCAACACCTTAACCACTAGACCATCAATCAATCAATCAATCAATCAATCAATTTTTTTTATATAGCGCCAAATCACAACAAACAGTTGCCCCAAGGCACTTTATATTGTAAGGCAAGGCCATACAATAATTATGTAAAACCCCAACGGTCAAAACGACCCCCTGTGAGCAAGCACTTGGCTACAGTGGGAAGGAAAAACTCCCTTTTAACAGGAAGAAACCTCCAGCAGAACCAGGCTCAGGGAGGGGCAGTCTTCTGCTGGGACTGGTTGGGGCTGAGGGAGAGAACCAGGAAAAAGACATGCTGTGGAGGGGAGCAGAGATCGATCACTAATGATTAAATGCAGAGTGGTGCAAAAAGAGAAAGAAACAGTGCATCATGGGAACCCCCCAGCAGTCTACGTCTATAGCAGCATAACTAAGGGATGGTTCAGGGTCACCTGATCCAGCCCTAACTATAAGCTTTAGCAAAAAGGAAGTTTTAAGCCTATCTTAAAAGTAGAGAGGGGGTCTGTCTCCCTGATCTGAATTGGGAGCTGGTTCCACAGGAGAGGGATCCTGAAAGCTGAAGGCTCTGCCTCCCATTCTACTCTTACAAACCCTAGGAACTACAAGTAAGCCTGCAGTCTGAGAGCGAAGCGCTCTATTGGGGTGATATGGTACTACGAGGTCCCTAAGATAAGATGGGACCTGATTATTCAAAACCTTATAAGTAAGAAGAAGAATTTTAAATTTGATTCTAGAATTAACAGGAAGCCAATGAAGAGAGGCCTCCCATCATCACCTCCGTGACGATGGGATTGAGGAGATCCACAAAGTATTCCTTCCACTACCCAACCACATCCCCAGTCAGGGTCAACAGCTCCCCACCCACACCGTAGACAGTGTTGGTGGAGAGCTGCTTCCGCCTCCTGAGGCGTCGGACGGTTTGACAATGGAGGTGGAGAACATGGTCCACTCGGACTCCATGTCTCCAACCTCCCCCAGGATCTGGGAGAAGCTCTCCCGGAAGTGGGAGTTGAAGACCTCACTGACAGAGGGTTCCGCCAGTCATTCCCAGCAGACCCTCACGATACGTTTGGGCCTGCCAGATCTGACCGGCTTCCTCCCCTCCCAGCGGATCCAACTCACCACCAGGTGGTGATCGGTTGACAGCTCAGCCCCTCTCTTTACCCAAGTGTCCGAGACATGAGGCCGAAGGACAGAGGATACGACTACAAAGTCGATCATTGACCTCTGGCTCAGGGTGTCCTGGTGCCACGTGCACTTATGGACACACTTGTGCTCAAACATGGTGTTCATGGTGGACAAACTCTGACTAGCACAGAAGTACAACAACTGAACCCCACTCTGGTTCAGATCGGGGAGGCCGTGCTTCCCAATCACGCCCCTCCAGGTCTCACTGTCACTGCCCACGTGGGCATTGAAGTCCCCCAGGAGAACAATGGAGTCCCCGGTCGGAGCACTATCTAGTACCCCTCCCAGAGACTCCAAGAAGGTTGGGTACTCTGCACTGCTGCTTGGCCCATAGGCCAAGACAACAGTGAGAGACCTGTCCCCAACCTGAAGGCTTAGGGACACGACCCTCTCATTCACCGGGGTGAACTCCAACACATGGCGACTGAGATGGGGAGCAATAAGCAATGCTACCCCAGCTCGCCGCCTCTCCTTGTGAGCAATGCCAGAAAAGTGGAGCATCCAGCCCCTCTCCAGGAGTTGGGTACCAGAGCCCAAGCTGTGCATGGAGGTGAGCCCGACTATCTCTAGTCAGTACCTCTCAACCTCCTGCACAAGCTCAGGCTCCTTCCCCCCCAAGCGAGGTGACATTCCACATCCCAACAGCCAGAGGCTGTGAGTGCAGACCGGGCCGCCGGGCCACCCGCCCTCGACTGCCACCCAGTCCTCTCTACAGGTGGTGAACCCACAGGAGGGCGGGCCCACATCGCTTTTTTGGGCTGAGCCCAGCCGGGCCCCGTGGGCTAAGGCCCGACCACCAGGTGTTCACGTGCAAACCCCAAACCCAGGCCTGGCTCCAAGGTGGGGCCCCGGCTCCGCCATACCGGGCGACGTCTCGGTCCTTGATTTCGTGTCGGTCATGGGAGCTTTTGAACTGCCCTTAGTCTGGCCCGTCACCTTGGACCTGTTTGCCATGGGGACACCCTACAGGGGCACAAAGCCCCCGACAACGTAGCTCCTAGGATCATCCAGGAACGCAAACTCCCGCACCACGATAAGGTGGCAGTTCGAGGGGGAGTCAGTTTGTACCACTTAGGATAAAGAGAGTTAGGTTACATTTATAAATCATATGTTTCCCATTATTGCGCGGGCCTGAGGCAGGAGGATGGACCTCCCTTGAATGCCCACGGGGGGCCAATAAGAGAAGGATTTTGTGAAATAAGGTCCGCCTCTGTCACGCATAGGGTTGGGTATTGAGAACCTGTTCTTTTCGAGTATCGGTAAGAAATGATTCAGTTCACAGATATCAATAGCCTTTTTGCTTAACGATTCCCTTATTGGTCCTGCAGAGCAGTGATTATTTTTGAGGGTGTTTGTCGGGAAAATGATCATTCCTCTACATTGATTACAGACCCTGCAGCGGCTCTGTAATCAACTGTTCCTGCAGAGTGACACCAGTTTGAAGCGTGAACCATTGAAGCAATGCTTTGATCCCTAGCTCATTGGTTCTTTTGATTCGCTGCTCTTCAGAAATGGCAAGTCCACTTCTTTACCCCTCTCAAAGCATTAAAATATCGTGAGTCACTTTTGTGTGGATTAAAGTCACTAACTGGGACTCTTGTCTTGTTGCAGCCAAGAAACAAGAATCGTCCTCCGTTCCGTTGGCATAGCTCCAAACGCTGTGCCGCTCTGAGACAGATTCCAGTTGGAATTAATAACTTCAAAACGAATCACCACTTAAATAAAATGACACCTCTTACAAATGTTGTAATACAGACAAGAAACTACAATTGACTATATATATATATATATATATATATATATATATATATATATATATTATAATACACATATATACGAGGTCTGTCAATAAAGTAACGGTCCTTTTTTATTTTTTTAGAAAACTATATGGATTTCATTCATATGTTTTTACGTCAGACATACTTGAACCCTCGTGCGCATGCGTGAGTTTTCTCACGCCTGTCGGTGACGTCATTCGCCTGTGAGCACACCTTGGGAAGGAGTGGTCCCGCCCCCTCATCGGATTTTCATTGTCTGGAAATGGCGGAATGAAAAGGACTTTTTTTCCATCAGAATTTTTCAGAAGCTGTTAGAGACTGGCACCGGGAAACCATTCGAAAAATTTACCTGGCTTTTGGTGAAAATTTTACGGGCTTCACAGAGAATAAGGTCTGTTACTACAGCGTTAAGGACCACTTTAAGGACGCTTGGCGCGTCGCGCTCCGAGCTGCGACGATGCGGCACAAGCCACCAGACCATTTCTAAATGGATGGCTCTGTGGATACGAGACCGTCGTGTGCTCTTTCTCTGGTTATCACAAGAGCTGGACATCAGCCATTTTCCGGCAGATTTCACTTTTAATAAGAGATTTTGTCATGGAAAGCCACGCGGAGGCTTCGCGCGTAAAGATCGATTCGCTTTGGAAGCGAGACAAAGGAACACCTCAGTTTCGGCGTGTCAGAGGACAAGTTTGGACATGTCTATCTCGGCTTTCAATGCTTACCAGTCCAGTAAGTATCAGTGAAATTGTGGAGAGCTGGACAAGCATGTCTGACGTAAAAACATATGAATGAAATCCATATAGTTTTCAAAAAAATAAAAAGGACTGTTACTTTATTGACAGACCTTGTGTATATATATATATATATATATATATATATATATGGCACCCCCTAATGGGAGCAGCTGAAAGAAAAAGAAGGAGAAAATAAATGTCCAAAATGAAAATATTTAATTTCTCTACCATACTGGCCTAATTGTTGGATTGCTGCAGAGATGGTTGTCCTCCTGGAAGGTCCTCCTCCTCCACAGGGGAATGCTGGAGCTCTGACAGAGTGACCATCGGGTTCTTGGTCACCTAGCTGACTAAGGTCTTTCTCCCCAGATTGCTCAGTTTGGACGGGTGGCCAGCTCTAGGAAGAGTCCTGGTGAATCTGAAATTCTTCCATTTACAGATGATGGAGGCCACTGTGCTCATTGGGACCTCCAAAGCAGCAGAAATGTTTTTGTATCCTTCCACAGATTTGTGTTTCAAATAATCTTACTTTGGAGATCTGCAGACTGTCAGGTTCTGCCCCAGCTCTGGGTTTATGTCTGTTTATTATCTCGTGTCCATATCCAGGTTTTTTCTGATGATTCTAATGTTTTATTTTTCATACAATTATACTTTTGTCATTTAAGTCTTAGTTTGGTTCTGTTTATTTCTTTTCTTTGTGTTATTGTATTCGCTAGTTTTGTTTCTTATTTATCTTTTGTGTTTTATTATCTGGTTATCTGGTTATGTTCCTGTTGTTAGTGGTCTTGTTCTCTGTTAGGGTCGATCTTTTGTTTAGTAATTTATTGCATTAATTTTTTTCTGCAGTCTCTGGTTTTGTTTTCTGTTCATCCTTTATTTTCTGTTTAACCTTTAGTTTGATTTACTATTCAATTATTGTTTGCTGCAACTTTTATACTTCAACCATGTTCAGTTCTTTTCTAGTTTTGGTTATTGTCTTTTATGGTTCTTGTTCTCTTTTTAGGTCTGTCACTTTACTTCTTGATTTTCCATTTTGTTTGGTTCACCTTTTTGGTCTGTGGGCACGTTAGATTTTTCACTATCGATTTTTTTTCTGTCACTTACTCCTCTGGATTTAGGTCTGCTTTGTTTTCCCACTCTCTCATGCTTTTGCTTCTCTTCCCTCTTCTTTGATGCACCTGACCACACCTCCTCCCAGAACCTTTCTTGCACCTGTTCCTCATTTATGCCCTGATTACTCCGTCAGTTATTTAAGCCCTTCACTTTCTTCACTCCAGTGCCAGTTCGTTGTCTTTTGCAAGCCTCATTCCAGCCTTTTGTTATTGCCCTGATTACTTTGCCGTTTCTTGACCTAGTTTTGTTGTTTCTGGATCCTGCCTCTGTCTCAGCCTACTGTACTCTGAATTGCCATGTTTGACCTCAGCCTGTTTTTGACTCTGCCTCAGTCTCATGCCTGTTTGTACCTCTGCTTGTTTGCCTGCAATTCTGTGTACTGTACACTCTAAAACATTGCAGCCTTGTTTAGTTATATCACCTTGCTACCTATCTTTAACATAAAGAGCTCTTACAAGTTTTTGATGTTGGACTCAACTTTACAAGTTGAGTTGTAAACTTGAGTTCAACATCCAAAACTTGTAAGAGCTCTTTTTTTTTTTTTTTTTTTTTTTTTTTTTTTTACAAATTTGGAAAAATCTTTAAAAAAAGAACTTCTTTTTTTTACATTGTCATTATGGAGTATTGTGTGTTGAATTTTGAGAAAAAAGAAGAATTTCATCCATTTTGGAATAAGGCTGTTTTTTTTTAAATAAATTTAGAAAAATCTTTTTAAAAAGAACTTCTTTTTTACATTGTCATTATGGGCTATTGTGTGTTGAATTTTGAAAAAAAAAAAAAACAGAAGAATTTCATTCATTTTGGAATAAGGCTGTTTTTTATTTTTAATAAATTTGGAAAAATCTTAAAAAAGAACTTTTTTACATTGTCATTATGGGGTATTGTGTGGTGAATTTTGAAAAAAAAAAGAATAATTTCACCCATTTTGGAATAAGGCTGTAACATGAAAAAATGGAAAAAGTGAAGCACCAATACTTTCCAGATTAACTGTATGTTCTCTTCATTAAAAATAGCTGCATTTTTGCAATATGTTTAAAAAAAATAAAGCGACATTATCATGCTTGGATTTCAGTAGAAACAACATTTGGTCAGTTTTGTGAAATTTGAAAGATACCTTTAATATATAGAAGCCTCAGACTGTCGGGGTGTTTTATAATTTTTTTAAATATAATAAAAATATTAAATCACTATGCACCCCTTGTGCAGTCAGACAGTTAGTGCGCTGCTCACTAATCCGAATTAGAGTCGGCCATCTGCTGTCTACACTGGCTGCTCCGCGCACTACTTTGTTCCCGTATTCAGCCCGCCTCCAGTGCGCACGAGCCCCCGCGGCGCGTGTGTGTGTTCCAGCCTTCATATATATGTAACTCTATGTTCCAGCCTACTGGGCGGAGTAATCCGTGTGGGTGTGTGCCGGCTGCATGTGTGTGAGTGCGTGCTGCGGCTGTCACTCAGCGCGCGCTGCGACAAGGACCAGCACTCCGTCCGGGACCACTTTTTGGCTGAGACCCTTTCACGTCACTTTGTGCTCACTGAGAGACTCTTCACGGACACTATCAGGGACTCTTCGCGATGCTACACGCACGGATCCTGGCGTGGGGACTTTTGCTGGTGGCCGGTGCAGGTAAGAAGCAAGATTTTATTCACTTGACGGATGCTGCGGGCCGCGCTCGCGACCAGCATCCTCTGCTGCGCGCGAGCCATCGTCAACATTCAGCAAGTTCCTGCTTAAGTGGCACTTTGGCATGCATTCCTTCCGAGGAAAAAAAAAAAAAAACGCCTCTTTTTGAGTCTGTCACACTTGACATCTCATCAGCGCCAACGCGCATCTTTGTTGTGTTTTTTCTGCGCTCCGCACGTGCCATTGCGCCACATGTTGCGCTTGAATTGATGCCGCCGCGGAGTTGAGGATGTGTGGAAGGTGGGAGCAGGTTGAGAAAGGTTGTGTTTAGGCAGTTAAGAAGCGCAGTTTTCCCTCCCCAACACAAAACACAGCAAAGTGCGGCTGTGACGCACCGACTGCGCTGCTTTTGTTTCAGCTCGCAGCGGATTCCATCAGGACCAAACCTGGATTGTTGTCAGTGTTTGGATTCTCGTGCTGTGGTCGTTCTGTCTGTTTTTCATTTGCACTTTCCAACTTTTTTTTTTGGCGCAGCTGGGATGGTTTAGGCGCAGGTGTTGACCCGCAGGTGGAGGCTGATGGTGCGTTGTAATCTGGTTGATTTGGAGGGAAGTCGACATCCATTGAGGTCTTGTGAATAGTCATTCAGTAAATACAATAGAGTCCAATCCACAGCTCCCATGGTGATATATTGCCCCCCTCACACCAGCCCCAACATCTGCCCCTCTTTCTGCTGCAGCGCTCCTGTCAGAACCCCCCGCGCTCCTCACGGAGACATACAACAATTTATGGACTTTTCACCATAGTGTTGACCTTGTGTGTAATTCCGCACCTTTCTGCTGATTGTGCGCGCAATCCGGCGCACTGTATGTGTTTACATTTGCGCATCCATCCGTGCAAACAGCATCTGCATCATTTTTGAGCTTCTGTCTAACTTGAATAGGGGAACGTTATTAAAATGAAAGCAGCTTCCTTCAAATGTTGAGCATTTTGTTTTATTTGTACCTCCTTCAATTGTGTGGTGGCCACATCTGTAACTGTGCCATGTACAGAAAAAAAAAAACAGCATCTGCAACACCCAAAAGTCTTGATGCATTCTGGACAATACCAAATGCCACCACCAAGTTTTGTGGAAATCAGCTCAAGCCCCCCATTCTGTCCTCATTATGCATTCAAGATGTCATGTTGTGTGCATTTTTTGGTCCACTTTTAGTTCACACTTCACTAACAGCTCTGTGTGTGTTGTCTGTGTATGGCAAAACTGTAGCAACATGGATAATATCAGCAGATGATACTTTAGCAAAGATCGGTATCTGCATTATTTTTGCCGAGAAAACTTTACAGAATAAACAATAAAGGAAAACACTTTGTCAGTCAGTTAGGGATGGTGTCATGACCTAGTTTGTCCAACAGAAGGCACGCTGACAGCATTGTTTGCAAATGCTGTCGAGCATGGCTAGCACCCCATCACCCCTTGGCCACATTAGCTACAAGAGACAGAGACAAAGCGACCCGCTGCCATTCATTTTCATTCAGAGTGGGTATTTTACAGCAACAGGAGACAAGTCGTTGCTATGCTGCCAACTGGTCGGGGCCAAAATAGATGAGGTCTGTCTTATCCAAATGATGAGCAGTGTGACACAGCGACTGCCAATCCAAGTAAAGACAGTGTGATGTATGTTGGTTGGTTGCTAGTTATATTTATAGTTATTTTTCATGAAGTTTGCATTTAAATTGTACAACATCAAGTCAATTACATTTCTTTTTCATGAGCGATTGATAATGAAATGCTAGGAATCATTGGCATTTTTTTGTATATTTTGCCAGATACATCGGTATGAATTTTTTTACTCCTTAGTAGGGATGGGTGTTGATAAGGTTTTATGGATAGTAAATAAATATGAAATTAGTCACTGTATCCTTGATCTCTGGACATAAATAAAAATAAACAAAACTGTGTTTCGCTTTGAAGTTATTAATTCAGACTGAATTCTATCGTTCTATCTTGACTTGTCAGAGAGCCGCGCAACGTTTCGAGCTGTGTGAACAGAACGGAGGATGATTCTCGTTTCTTTCTCGCAACAAGACAGGAGTCCCAGTTAGTAACTTTAATCCACACAAAAGTGAATCACAACTCATATTCAGGGATGAAAGTGGTGAAAAACAAAAAAAGCTGAAACCCAAAATTACCCCCCAACACCACCTGCATGAAAATGTTTGAATTCTAGAAGCTCTGAAATGCAGTCTGGGACTGTTCCAGACAATAAACTGGAGTGAGTGCTGAATCCATTTAGGTGAGAAAAAAAATACAACTTTCCTTATTCAAATTCATTCCAGTAGTATTCTGCTCTTACTAGGATGTAGCAGTTTTCTAGTTTGGCAGATAGTTCTGGAGGAAATCACTGAAGAAATTAACAAACTGAAAATATGGTTTGACTGAAACAAACTGTCATTAAACTTAAATAAGACAGGGATGAAATGGAGGTGTGAGAGTCACTAGGTGTTCACAGGAAACATTTATTTCTGTATGTATTTATTTATTTATGTTAGTTGCTATTATATATTTTCTGTTGTGTTTCTATTCAGGTTCTTTTAGTCTCTTTCTCTAAAATTGGATATAATAATCATTAGATTATTAATATATAAGCAAAAATAAATTTAAGGAATATTACAATTTGAAAACAAATGCACCCGAATGTGATGACGGCTGCAATTGCTAAATGCTAACTTTTAACATTGAAAATGCCATAGACATGCTAACGCATTAGCATCGCTCCTGTTTTTAAGTTATAAAATACATCTATCAACTGTTTCAGAAGACCATAACAGGTCTGTTTAACATAGAAAAGGTAAATAATAGTCACAGATGTATGCTCTTTAGGGTTTTAGCGGGGGAAAATTAAGCGAAAGAAAGAAATAAACGAAGCAATCGATCGAAGCATTGCTTTAATCTGCGAACCACGCTTCGATTGGTTCAAGGTTCAAAGCAAAGCCGCGCTGCAGAAAAGTTGATTAAGGACCCGCTGCAGGGTCTGTAATCAGTGTAGAGAAATTATCATTTTCCTGACAAACACCCGCCAAAACAAAGGCCACTCTGAAGGACCGATAACAGAATCGTTATGCACAAAGCTTATTGATGTCGGTGGATCGAATCATTTCTTAACGATACCCGAAAGGAACCAGTTCTCGATACCCATCCCTACTCCTTAGTATTGGTATCAGTATCCCCCCCAAACAAAAAAAATCCATATCGGTCAGGCTCTACTTAAAACAGCTTGTTTGACACATTTTGGGACACGCCCACACAGTCACGCCCATGCTTTGATACGAAAGCACTCCCAGGTTTTCAGCTCCATTCCATTTAAAGGGACAGATGTGGTAGCTACGGATGTCTTGACCACAATACTTTGCCCCACAAACTGATCTCAGGTCTTTACGATACAGATGGTTTAAATTAATCTTTCACATTTAATTCTCCTGTTTAATAAAGCATCCTGAAAATTGCAGTCCCTTGTTGGCTGCCAGCTAATTTTTTTTTGACAGTGTTAACATCATCACATTGTTGTGAAAGTGTAGTGACACGGACCCACAACAGGGGGCGTAAATGAGCGGACAATGAAAGAGTCGAATATAAACACTTTACTGTTGTGAATGAGCACAACACAGAGGAATGTTAAATTTTGTAGACAATCACAAGGGTGACGTGTGGGCAGGCTCGAGGATAGAAGACGTCTGTCCTGAGATGAACCGGAACCACACGATTTCCTCCGCCACCGAACCCGGAGAATACTGGAGTCGCCAAGTCCCGAGTCCCCAGGTGGCCACCGCCTTCGAAGGTCGGATCTGGTACTGCTGGCAGGGAGCAGAGACAATAAGATATGGGTGTGTGCACACCCAGTAACAACAACGGTGGGAATTCCACCTCTAACACACACTCATGCAGCTCCTCTCTACCACTTATCTGGTAGAGGTGTGAAGCGAAGCTGTCGCTGTTCACACCAAACGCCGGTCTCTCAGATAAGGAACACCACAGGTAAGCGGCTGCAAAAAAGAGTTCAGACTGACACACAATTTACTTTAAGGCTGAGAATAGTACCTGAACGGTTCGACGATATCTCGGCAATGAGGTGGAGATGACGTCCGGGTTTTATGGAGTGAGATGATGAAGCATGGATGGGTGACAGCTGTCAAGAGATAATGAGTGACAGCTGTCACCCCCGGCTGTGTCCGTGGTGGCAGTGCCCTCTCGTGCCTGAAGCCCGCACTTCAGGCAGGGCGCCCTCTGGTGGTGGGCCAGCAGTACCTCCTCTTCTGGCGGCCCACACAACACACATGGCGTCATTGACAGGAATGGAACTGTAAATTGCCTATCGTAATACTCATATTGTGGTGCCTGTATTGTATTGAATTGTATCATATTCTGATACCTTGAAAACTTAAGCAATGCGTGGAAGAAACTAATGATGTAATAATGTTTTGTGATGGGTATCAAAAATCACAATAGTTGTATTGTGGAGCTAATGTATCGTTCTACCCCTCGTCATTGATGTCAAGGGTCTGATACATTCGTTAGCCCCAGGACAACAGACGTATAGACGAGGGTCTACTGTTTTTGCTTGATTTTTTTTTTTATATAAAAATAAAACTCAGAGTTCTCATCTTCCATGACTAATCTACAGGAGAGGTTGGTTGAAGATAGCGTGCTGTGCTTTAATTTAACGATTCTTGTGTTCACGGAGGTTTGTTGTTGTTTCTGGTATTCTGACTGAGTGCAGATGCTCTATGTTAACCATAAATTGTCACAAAGCTGTGGTTCTTGTCTGTGCCAGTCAGTATTGTAGGGAAGGATTTTCCTGGAAATGTGACTTTATAGTTAACACTTTTATTTTGAAATGTTGGAAAGGAAGAACCATATGTTTCCTTTGTGTTGTGGTTGACTGTGAAAGAAGATGTAATCCAGCAAGGCTTAGTTTATATCTGTGCTAAAACTAAACAAAAATGGGGAAAAAATACAGAAATAGTTGCAACAATAAAATCAGTATCAGTTGTATGGAATTAGTTTGGGTGCAGAAAGGATGATATTGACCAGAAACAGTTACTCAGAGAATTTTTCAAAATTTATTTTTAAATTTAATCTTTGCATTGCATAATCTTTGCATTGCATTGCATTATTGCAGAAAAAAATAACAATGTGAGCTGCAAAACTGTACAGTTTGACTAATGCAGACAAACCAAGAATTGGGAGTAGTGTAAAAAGATACCTCAAAAATCACCATCATTGGCTCCAGTCACGACACCTGGATTCGTATAGGGTCACATTGAGTAGAAACAGGTGATTACGTAGAGATCTGAGACTGGAGTTCCTTTGGGATGTTGGATCTTGGTGTTTATGGAGCACTTCTGTCTGCAAGGCTTTCAGACACTTGGTGTCTGGTTTTAACTTCTTGGAATCTGAAGCAGTTTTGCTGGCACTCACCCATATTCACATTCAAAATGTACCATATTCTATGATGGCAGTGATAAGTGTGGTTGATGAGATAACCTCATTAGAAAATATGGTAAAAATCATGTAGGACTGGACTAAAATAATGTAAAACAGGAAATTCACATTTAAATCCTGACCGTAAATGCTGAAAATCTCTAAAAAAAAACCTCAGCATTTCCCACATATAGTTAGGTAACTGTTGCAAAATTTGAAAGATTACGAGTAAATAAATTATTGCTGGAAACACTTGTTTCTTCAAAGCAGACCAATTCTGCCAGGGCCAGCATTTTCTAAAAAACTGCTTCTTGTCAGCAAGATCTGAATGTACTCTTGAAAGTTGGCAGAACACCTGGATACTCCTCCTCACGGCTCTGCCAAGCCCAACTGTGTGGCCAGAGATCCTCTCTTCTACACATGCTTATCTTTGCTGGATTTTTGCCAGCTGAGATGTATTTGGTTGTTAATTTCGCAGCATTCCGATTTGATTTTGATGTGGACCCCAAAGGGAATTTCAGTTCAAATCAGTTAGGATGTCCAGAGATGAAAACCACCAAAACGGTGTCACGGTGACCTGTGTGTATATGCAGACTGACCAGTAGATGGTGTCTGTCTCACTGGACCTCTTTGAAAGCAGTAATGAATTTTAATCATCAAGGGCTGTAGCTGCAGCCAAAGAAAACAACAAAAAAATTATGTAAGCACTCTGCCTGTCAGCCAAGAGGAGGTTTACTGGACTGAACTGACCTGGTGAATTATTTTACAGTATAATTCCCTGCTTAAATAGGGTGACTGCAGGTCAGTCTGCTGAGTGGGTTCTTCATCAACTGAATTACACTTATGAACCATCAAATGCAAGCAAGCAAAAATATTTAGAAAGACTAGAAAATAGAAGGCTCCGATATTAAACTCAGTGCAACAAAAGTCAGAATACCTTTTAATACAACAGTTTTACAACCAGTCAGTGGATGGTTACAAGAACATTTGGGTTATTCCGTGTCAAATCAGACAGAATTTGGGACGTGCTTTACTGAACATCTCTGATTTTGTTCAGACATTACAGATATGTTATTTGGGGGAACCCCCCCCCCCCCCAAAAAAAAAGATTTGTGCTAAACACTCATCAGCCACTTTATTAGGTACACCTGTTCAATTGCTTGTTAACACAAATAGCTAATCACCCAATCACATGGCAGCAACTCAATGTATTTGGGCATCTACACGTGGTGAAGACAACTTGCTGAAGTTCAAACCGAGCATCAGAATGGGGAAGAAAGGGAATTTAAAGGACTTTGAATGTGGCATGGTTGTTTGTGCCAGACAGGCTGGTCTGAGTCTTTCAGAAAGTGCTGATCTACTTGTATTTCTACTGGGACACCCAGTGAGCAGCAGTTATATGGACGAAAATGCTTTGTTGATGTCAGAGGAGAATGGGTAGACTGGTTGAATGGGCGACTGCATGATGCTGTCATGTCACTATGGATCAACATCTCTGAGGAATGTTTCCAACACCTTGTTGGACCTTTGTCATGAAGAATTAACCTCTTAACGCCCATCATCACATATATGCTACAATCTCTGACTCAAATATAAACTATAAACTTACCAAATTGACCTGTATGCCCATTGTCACAAATTTGCAACATACCATCATTATTATTATAACATTATAACATAAAGTCATTACCAGAATACCCAATATTACTATCTAGTTTTTGTGCAAAAGTGAAATTAATAATCTCAACATTATTTACCATCTACTTAAAGGCAAAAACACACACAAAACATTTTTTTATATACAGCTATACAAATTCGGGCGTTAAGGGGTTAAGGTGGTTCTGAAGGCAAAATAGGGTCCAACCCAATACTAGCGAAGCATACATAATAAAGTGGCCAGTGAGTGTATTTTGGCTGAATTTAGACAATGTAAGTAACAAATTTTCTGTTTCACGGTCAAAATCATCTTCACAAGGGAAGTCGTTTGGAGGGGTCAGTAATCGGGCTCCGACTGCCACCTTTGCTGTTAGAGAATAGGTTTCCCTATTGTGTATACATAAGGGGTATTTTTGTATTTCCTCCTAAAAGTATGATATCTGATTGTCATTGCAACAAGTTTTAAGTGTTCAGACATCATTAGAATGCGAGACACGGCAAGTATGAGAAGCCATGGCTTCAACTGCCAATTTTGTATTCATTTGTTGGCCCATGTAAATTAATGTTAAAACTGTCATGTGGAATGTTACAAGTTACTACCACATTGCATTTGTATTCAAAGTCAAAAAGATATAAGGCATATTTTTGTCTGACTGTATCCAGTCTCGATCAGTTCTCTGTAAGGTCTCCTCTGGTTTTTCATTTATTACAGTCTTTGAGGGGTGGAAATCTCTAGGCACCTCACAAATCCATTTAATTATAATTCAGAGGGCTGCAATACAATTACAGTTCTCAATGCATCTTGAAGCATTAATTTATTTCTAGACAATATTTCTTTTTTGATCTCACATGCAATGCAATGTTAGTCTATGTAATGAATGATCTGTCTGTTGTCATCGTTGTCATCATTGTTTTGCGCGTGGACCCTGTGTCAAAGTTTTTCCAGGCGCTACAGTTTTACTAAGTGTGGACATAGGGATTCCATATGTGGCAGCATCTTTTGTTTGCATGATTACCAGATGATGCATTGTTATTATCCTTTGCTCATATGTATTTTTGGGGTAAAAACTTAATTTTTGACAAAAAACTTTGACATTTGCTATAACTTTAATACTTTATGAAATAAAGTTTTCATATTCACTGAAAGTATATTATTCAATTAGGGCCCTTTGATGACAGCAAACAAAACAAACTTCTGTGTGTTTTTTTTTTTTTAATAAAACTCTATTTGCTGGGTTTGGATCAGGTTTGGGTTGGTATCGTCTTTGTGTCTTTTTATGCGAGTTTTGTCTCCTGTCGGGTCTGTCTTAGGTGTCTGTTGGGGAGCGCACTTGGCGCTTGGGATGTGTGTGGGCATGCTCCCCCCGTCTGAGTCTGTCTTCTGTCCATTGGGCTCCCAGTGCATAGGGGTGTGTCTGGTGCGCGTGTAAGTATCCTAGGTCCTGTGCATGTATGTGTGTCCATGTCCTGTGTGAGTGTTTGTGGGGGTGTGCGCTCTGCATCTGGTGTGTGGACACACTCCCCCCTTCGGTCTGTGTGAGAGTGTGTAGGTTGTGTGTTCCCCCATTTTTGTGGTTGAGTCCGGTGTGTGCGCATGTGGACCTGTCACCCCTGGGCTGTGTTTGTCATTTGGATGTGTGATCGTGTGTCTGGTGTCCTGCATGTTTGTGTCTTTTCTCATGTAGGACTCGTGTCAGTGTGTGTGGATGTAGGTGTGTCCCATGCTGTCAGTCTCCTTTGTGTTTCGTCTGCTCCTTGGTTCCTGGTCCTTCATGTCTCTGTGTCATTCATGGTCTGTGCCACAATTTGTCACCCCTTCACTGTTTTGTATCTTATGATTGGTAGTTCTTTTGATCTCTGTGAGTTTATTATTTATCATGCAGTGATGTTTTAGTATGTCATGTTTATTTCATCCTCATGTGTTCTGGCCACTTCTGCTCTGTTGTTTGTCTGCACCTGTGCCTCATTTAGATTTGTGTTTTTAAGCCACTCCTGCTTTGTTTGTCACTGCTGGTCGATTATACCATATTCAGTCCCTTATTCCTGCTACATGTTCCGTCTGTCTTCACCTGTTAGTCTGAGTTGTAAGTGTTATTCATCGCTGTGGCTTTTTTGCTTGTCGTTTTTTTGTTATCTCATTGTTGTTCACCCAGTCAGTTGTGGTTTGTTTAGTTTATTGTCATGGGGATTTGACTTGTCAGCTCAGCCATTCACTGTCACATTGGATTATTAAACACCTTAATTTTTGTCCTCACCGCCGTGTCCTGGATGTTCTGCATCTTGGGGTCCAAGCTTGAGTCTTGGTACCGCAAAACGCAACACTATTATAATGGAGAGTTTGCTTGTTCTCCCTGTGTTTGCGTGGGTTCTCTCCGGGTGCTCCAGCTATCTAAAGACCTGGACGTTATGGTGCGTTTATACATAGGCATTAGGCAAGACATGTTATGAATGTCATATTTACGTCATTCTTAGCACATTCCTGACATTCTTGACACAACTTAATGCATCTGAATAGGTTTCTTAATAGTTCATGTTGGTCCATAATATTCGTGATTTTTGTGGAGCATGTTTTTGCCTGTGAAAAAATCTTCCATGAATGTCACGCACCACACCACCCTCATTTCACCTCATGATGTGGAGGTCGCAACTGAGCGTGTTGATCCATCTTGATTGTCAGTTGCTGAATTGTTCAGCAACTCACAGTTGGATGAATATGGGGTGTGTGTGGATTTGCCTCATTCACAACGTGACAGAACTTAACGATGCGCTGTTACAACAGCAACAGGTTTCCACTGTTGTAACAGTGAGGAACATTATTCTTGACCATGCATAATGGTTCCTGATAATTCTCCAGCAACACGTGCCATTAATTGTAACGCGTGGTAGCAGGTTGCAGCAGTTCCTGAGGACACCTGACGCCTCTGCTTCAAATCATTACATTCGTGATCAGCGGCCAAGAACTTCGTGGCATTCGCGACTTGTTGTCATTATGTGCAAATGCAGCATTGGGTTGACTGGAAACTTTAAATTGTCTGTAAGCGTGAGTGTGTTTGTTTGTCTATATGTGGCCCTGCGACAGACTGGTGTCCTCTCACCCTATGACTGCTGAGATAGGCTCCAGCCCCCTGCGACCCTTAACTGGAGTAAGTGGTTGAAGTTGAGTGAATGAGTGATTTCACACTTTGAGCATATCATTCTGTGGAAAACAATTTAGAATCTAGCTGTATCAATAATGATCCATAGCCATCTGTGATTCAGTTTCTCCCAGATGTCTTACCAAAGGTTTAAATGATGACTACAAAATATTATTTTCCTCATTTCTGTGTTTTTGAGAACTTTGATTTCAGACTTTGATTGCAAGTACTGTGTCATTTTATGTCATAGATTCTTTGAACAGTGAGTGTGTGTGCACGCACGCTGTTTCCATGTGAGTCACACAGGTTTCTTACCGTTTCACTATATGCTACTTTTAAACAAAATACATGGCAGCTATTTCCATACTCTTAACTGTATTATGAGGACATATTTCGTAGAGGTATTTTACATCGTCATAAATAGTGAAAAAAAGTACCAATATAATAAATAGGAAAAACACAATTTCTTTTTTTAAAACTTTTCACAACCAGTATACACAACACAGCGCTCATAATACAGACACAAAATAAATAACTGCTCTTCAGCTCATTCACCTACTCAGTAATTATTTTTTACTGAACAAGAAGGGGTTGAACTTTGTTTTTTCTTGTGGTGACTGTGAATGCCAAAGATGTTTGCAGGAGGGGATTTTCAAGAAAATTTAGAATTTCTATGTATCTGTCGCTAGTTTTTTTTTTTTTTTTGTGCCTTTTTCAGGGCAAAAATAAGAATGAATATCATTATAGTTGATAATGAAAATTGTCTTGTCTTGCCTCTGGAAACCGACATTCATAATATGACTATTTGTGGCTGTGCATGAAGGAAATAGTTTTAAACATATTTTTAGACCGTTTGAATGTGAAACCTAAACTAACACATATGAGATTCATTGATGTGTTTTTACTCTCCAGAAAGAACACAAATATAATGACACTTTTCACATTTCATCAATATTGACTGAGTGCATCTGAAACCCATTTAGTAGGTTGCATTTCAAAACTTTATTAAAGAAACATGAAGAACAGAGTTAAGGCTATTTATTATAGCTGATAATTAGAGTATATTGTTTTATGGCTGCTAGTTTTCCTCATTATGTGTGTTCCCATAGAGATCTTGTGGGAAGACTGAAATAACTTTATTTATAACCACATTCAGGCTACATTAGTACTCACTTGAATAGGTTACAGCTCAGTCAGATACAGTCTGGGGTGTTTTTGGAACTTAGGGGACTTCCAGGTCCTGCCCTTGGCATGAGATGGCATGAAGAAGACACACACTGATCTGAATGCATCAGTATGCACATTCCATTCTCCTGATATTTCTGAGTGAGTATTTCCATACTCAGAATAGGCTGCCTTGAGTGAAACAGAGAGGCTATCTGCCCTGTTCCTGTGAACACTTATCAGCTTTTTTTCTGCTCAGAATGTTTTTACTGTCAGTGTAACTCTGCATTAAGATTTGCATATTTAATAATAATTTAATTTGTTGTCATTGTTGGTACAACGAAATAACATTTAGAGCATTTCTCAAAGAATCAGTGAATAGGCACGAGTGCATTTCATAATGTGCAATGAGCTCAGGTTGTAAAACATAATGCACTGCAGTAGGCACTTAAGAGATGTAAACACAATGACATCACAGGCAGAGATAGGTAGTATGAATAAGCTTCATTATTGGTAGCAGAGTTATTATGGTAGCGTGCTTGATGCATCAATGCAAAGTTCAAATCACAGTTATGGGAGTTGGTGTAGTTGAAAAAGGATAATTAGGGATATAATGAGGTATATTGTCAGTAACAAAGCAAAGAGGTAGTCAGATGCGGGTTTTTGCATCAGTGCAAAGTCAGGATCACAGTTCTGGCAGATGTGGAGTGTTGGAAGATAGACGAGGGAGAGGGGGACAGTGTTCATTCAGGAGACTGATGGCCTGGGGGTAGAGGCTGTTGGCCATTCTGCTGGTTCTGGCAGGTACCTCCAGCCAGAGGGCAGCAGGTGGAGTTTAAAAACATGACAACAAATCTGTATTTCAGGCAAGTATGTAAGATTTGCAGTTAATCCACAGCTCATACGTGTGGAAGTGTGTGTGTGTGTGTGTGTGTGTGCGCATGTGTGTGGTGGGGTGGGTGCAATCCGAACAGATCATGGATCAACTATGGTCAATGACCAGCCCAGTCTCACTATTTTTTTCGTGATGCTGTCACGAAAGGTCCAGCACCTGTCAGAGTGGTGTCAGGCTAGCAACCTGCAACTGAACACCACAAAGACAAAGGAGGCCATCATAGACTACAGGAGAAACTGTGGGGATTATACCCCTCTCAACATCAACGGAGTTCCGGTGGAGAGAGTGTCATCTTTTAGGCTTCTGGGAGTCCACATTCAAGAAGAGTTCTCCTGGTCCACCAACACCACGGATGTTATAAAGAAGGCCCAGCAGTGACTGCACTTCCTCAGGTTCCTGAGGAAGAACAGATTGGAGCAGAAGCTGGTGGTGGCCTTCTATAGTGCCACCATCAAAAGTGTTATAACATCACAGCGTGGTTCACTGGAAGTATAGCCGTGGACAGAAAGGCTCTGCAGCGAGTGATAAGCATCACCTAAAAAAATCATTGGCTGCCCCATGTTGAGGACATAGTCACCTCACACTGTTTCATCCGATCCAGATCCATCCTCTCAGATCCCTCTCACCCAGCACATCACCTGTTCAGCCTGCTCCCCTCAGGCAGGAGATACAGGTTGATCAGAGCCTGAACCTCCACGATGACAAATGGTTTCTTTTCCTGGGCTGTGAGAACATTTAACACTCATGTGTAATAACTTGACATGAGATGTGCAATAACTGAAATCCTATGGGCTATACTCATACATACAACCAGAGGATGCCTTGACCACTGCCCTCCACACCACGCAGACCCACTTAAAGCAACAGGGTAACTACGCCCGTCTTCTCTTCATGGATTATAGTTCAGCATTCAATAACCATCCTCCCCCATGGCCTCGTGAGGAAACTGCTGAACCTCGGTCTACCTCATTAAACACCTTCATTAAGTATGCAGATGACACCACAGCGGTAGGCTGTATCACTGGAGAAGATGAGTCCGCTTAACGGGATGAGGTGGAACAGTTGATGGTGTGGTGTAGAGAAAATCACCTCCAAAACCAAGGAGCTAATCATAGACCTCAGGAGAAACAAAACAGACATTCATCCCATTATCATTGAGGGGACCTGTGTGGAAAGGGTCAGGGACTTCTGTTTCCTGGGACTCCACATAGATGAGAAACTGATCTGGGACAGAAACATCACACACTGGGTAAAGAAGGCACAGTAAAGGCTCCACTTTCTAAGAATCCTCAGGAAAAATAACATAAACCAGAGACTACTCGTGTCTTTTTACCACTCCACCATGGAGCCCATCCTCACATACTGCCTCTGTACATAGTTTACCAGCTGCACAGGGACAAACAGGAAAGAGCTCCAGAGGGTTACCAAAATGGCAGAGAAGATTACTGGGTGCCCTCCACCCACACTGGAGGACCTTCATGGCTCTTACTGTCTCAGGAGAGCCAACACCATCCTACAACACCTTGTTTTCCTTTTCCACACATTTCAAGTCTGCATGTGGTTTACTCAGGTTATATTTGCACTGAAAGGCTTGCACCTTACCTTTCGCTGTACTAGTTACAATGACAATAAAGAATCTGTATGTGTACAATGAAAAATAAAGCTTCTATTGATTGATTTATTGATTTGATCTATTGATTATTGACATTTTCTTGACACAGACATCTTTTGATCACTAATTTTAATGCTAACCCTAACCATAACCCCAATTGCCCCCTGTGTCACCCAAATTTTGTCATACCATCATGGAAGTATGATCCATTTTGTGACAGTATCATGAACTCATAGATTAAATATTTTTTTTCTGATGGCATCACAAAGATTGTGTGAGATAGGGTTGCCATGACGCCACTTAAAAGTTGGCGTTGCATTTTGGAAAGTAGCCTGACCATTGCAACAGCCGATAGTAACTGTTGAACCCCCCTGGGAGGCCTGAGGATGTTACCAGCGTAAAACAAGTGCTTAGACACACCCACAACCCACTGCAGCTCACGAGAGAGCCTTAAGGGAGATGAGCAGACGCCTACGCGTGAGCGCCGCACTGTTGCAGTAGATGATTATTTTCGTAGAAAATGATCACAGCATTTGATAAATGTGACATTTATTTAAACGGTAATGTCAGTATCACAGTGAAGGTTGAGCCATTTAATTACAATCATCGATTCCCATGCTGTTGTAGTTCAGCGATAATTAAACATGTATGGAGAGCTATGGCTTTCCATGATATGTGTGAAAGGACGCACTCTGTGCATGCAGCCAGATGAAGTGAGAGTGGTGTATCTTAGCACTTCTGACATTGTGTGATTGCAGTGACGTTCCTTCTGTCTGCAGCCTGAAAGAGTGCGGGGTTAATCAGAAAGACTGAAGGCGCCCATTCTGCACCTCTTCTAAGCGAATCCAGATAAGAGCATCTCACATTTATTGCTCCTGGGGTGTCAAGTTACAGGCTTAAGGTTTGCACAGAAGTTTTATTTGATGTTTGAATATTTTATCCGATGATATTTGAAGTTTGGCCTGAGATAGTAAAATAGAGACGTAGGCGTTGACAGGTTGATACGGCGTTTTCTCTTTCATGTCCTGTGCTGTCAGCTGCCACTGCACACCTGCCATTCCACCTCACACTTTTATAAGCTCAAGACACCGAGTTCAAGCACAAGCCAGATCCATCAGCTTTTCATTTCAGGCCCGGGGATGAACGCTTCACATGCAAACACCGTGAAGACACGGTAGTAATCCAGGAGATCTACGATAGTGTTTTCAGGCTTCAAATGTGGAGTTAAACTGAACAAGGAGGAGGACAAAGTTTAGCTTTTCATTTTGAGGGAGCAAAAACACACAAGTCCTAAATGGCTAACATATGGCTTTTTAACTGCTGTGGTGAGTTCAAAGCCACGATGAAAATAATACAGGCTATTTTTGAACAAGGGAACTGGAAAAAGCAGCCAAACAAGGGAAAATTATAAGGCATTTTTAGCCTGCTTTCTGAAAAGAAAGAAAGGGGGGGGGGGAAAAACCTCCCTAGGAGTCTGGCTCTTTAAAAGCAGACTCAAGAAAATGTCACATTACATTTAAAGTGTAGAGATTTGAGTGACATTTTCACAGCTTATGTTCAAATTCAGCTCACATTCACGTCAACATGCGATTGCCCATTACATCATTATTGCTTTTCTTGGTCAGATATTTTTGTATTTATTCAGGCTGGGGCTCTTCTGATTATTAGCCTATTATTATTTTTTTAGTGGTCCCTGAATGAGACTCTTGTTACTGAAGAAGATGTACAGCATAAAATTCAGATCTTTTTTTTGTTTTTCCTTGTGCATATTGTCAGTGGAGAGTGAAAGGGAACTGTGGTCAACCTGAAATCAGGTCAGCTGAAAGTTCACTTCTTTTCAAAGCAGCTCTGAGAGGTCTTAAGATGTTCACAGAAACATTTTATAATCCACGTCTCCCAAAATCCATCACACTACAAAGGACATATTTATGCTGAATATGATTAGCAGTTCATGGGGTTATTCTGTTTCAAAGTTTCAAACATTTTTCAGATACCTTGATTTGTTTTCTCTTCATCTTTCGAGTCCCTCATCAGATGACTGGCAAAAGACATCTCATTGTGTGTCAGTGAATATCTTCCCTGCATTTACCGCCTCGGCGTTGAATAGTTTCATGAATGAGTAATAATATCAACAACGGTTATAATCATACCTTTAGTCAGTTATGTCGAAGCAGTGAAGCATGACGTTTATAAAGTATTTTCACATAAAAGAGGACTGTAGAAACTGTTAAAGTATCACATAGAACTTCCTCAGAATAAGAGAAAAAGGTATGTGAAAGTATACTCAGTCTTAACAATGGGGATATGAACATAAAAGGCAATGACATCATATCATGCCAAAGCAAATCTGTTAATTTTTTTTGACAATCTTTGGGGGACAAACAGGGGCAAGCACCAGCCTGATGGTCCTCGGGGCCTGTACAGGAGACTTCAGCCTACTTTATGTGACAGAAAGATATGGATTTGGAGGGAGCTTTGTGTGCGCACTCTGCATTCATTATTTTCTGTATTTGGGTCCATTCGGTGGAAGATTATGGCTCCAGAAAAAACTGGACAACGAACAACCACGAGAAATGGAGGGAGCATTGTAACCACTAGAGCAAGTAAGACATCACACCACAAGAACATGGCAAAGACATATTTAACAATGTAAAGTTTGATGAGAGTATGTGTATATGTGATGGAGACCAGCAGGAGTCGCTGTGCAGTAGTAGTCAATGGGCTTCACTCTCCTGACATCCAACAGGATACTCTGGCCACTCAGGTCAGAGCCATGGGTTTTAGCCTTCTGGCTAAAGAGTCTGCCTCCCTTGCTGGAGATCATGACTTCATATCCTGAGGGGAGCAATAGAAACCCAACACAGAGCATGCCACTACACTGGTGTCATGACCCAGATGGGAGTGAGATTCAAGGGGGTAGTGAATGTGACAGAGGACAGCAGGAGTCACTGTGCAGTAGTATAGAAATAATGAATGTTTATGAGTTCAGTTGTACGAATACTTCATGAGGTGAAAGCTGGAACAAGCCATTCACCGAAAGTTTGAACACTGCTGATTGGCATTCTCCGTCTCTTGGATATCTTTTTATATTCCTTTCCTGCTTGATACAGTTTAATTACTTGTTCTTTGACAGTTTTTTTTTTTTTTTTTGCTTTCTCTATGACTCAGAAACCAGAAATGTCAATGCAAAACTAGATGAAAGATGCAAGGTTTTGTCAGGATCCCAGAAACTCACTGACTTTTTACACACACACACACACACACACACACACACACACACACACACACACACACACACACACACACACACACACACACACACACACACACACACACACACACACACACACACACACTGATTACAAGGAAACAGATCACAGGTGAAGATGGTTACCTTTTGTAGCCATTCAAACCAGTTTGTGTCAACTTGTGTGCATGCTATCAGGCCAGAATTACCAGGGTATGTAAAATTTTGATCAGGGTAATTTGGGTGGTTTCTGTTGTCATTGTGATTTAGAAAGAATAAACAGTTGTTTGACAATAAATATCTTCCTCTGATGGTCAGTTTGGTGGGCTCAGGGTCTCATTACTGCTTTCTGCAGATGATGTGGTCCTGTTGGCTTTGTTGGCCTGTGACTTCCAGCACTCACTGGATCGTTCGCAGCTGAATGTGAAGTGGCTGGGATGAGGATCACTACCTCTAAATCTAAGGCCATGGTTCTCACCAGGAAACCGATGGATTGTCTACTCTGGCTGGGGGATGAGGTCTTGCCCCAAGTGAAGGAGTTCAAGTACATCGGGTTCTTGTTCATTAGTGAGGGTACAATGGAGTGTGAGACTGGCCAAAGAATCGGGGCAGCAGGGAGTGTATTGCATTCGCTCTACCATACTGTTGTGATGAAAAGGGAGCTGAGCAAAAGGCGAAGCTCTCAATCTACTGTTCAGTCTTCTTTCCTGCTCTCACCTATGGCCATGAGGGTTGGGTCATGACCAAAACAACTCGATCCCAGGTACAAGAGGCCGAAATGGTTTTCTTCAGGAGGGTGGCTGGTGTCTCCCTTAGAGATAAAGTGAGAAGCTCAGTCATCTGTGATGAACTCAGAGTAGAGCTGCCACTTCTCCTTCGTGTTGAAAGGAGCCAGCTGAGGTGGTTCGAACATCTGGTATGGATGTCCCCTGTTCACCTCCCTAGGGAGGTGTTCCAGGCATGTCTAGCTGGGAGGAGATCCTGGGGAAGACCCAGGACTTGGTGGAGAGATTATATCTCCACACTATCCTGGGAATGCCTCGGTATCCACCAGTTAGAGTTGGTTAATGTGGCCCGGGAAAGGGAAGTTTGGGATCCCCTGCTGGAGCTGTTGTCCCAGCGACCTGGTCCCAGATAAAAGGTTGAAGATGAGTGAATGAGTGAGATGGTCTTGAACTTCTTACGGTAGTGACCCACACAGTCTATGGTTGCGACATCATAGAGCACGTGGGGGCTTTCCTCGATTTACATGAGAGATGCTGGAAAGCACACGGCAAAAGTCAATCAGAGTGGAGCGACATGGTGATGTCACCTGGCACTGGCTGCTCGCTCGAACAAAATAATCCAACGTAGCAGAAAACACTCTGAAACAGCTTATTTCTGCTTCAGTCTAATATGCTTCTCATATATGTTGTAAAAGTAAGCGGAAAATAACAATGTAACATTGAATGTAAAAACGCTGCTATGAAGTATTTGTTATGGAATTCCCCCGGGTAAATATGTTCACTTCATTAAAGTGAGCTGTAATTTTGCAATATATTTCAAAAATAAATTGACATTATAATGCTTGGATTTCAGTAGAAACTAAATGTTGTCAGTTTAGTGAAATTTGAAAGGCTGTATAGCTTTAAGCTCTCCACATTCACCGATATTACCACACCAGCCCTTCCCTTAATTCAAAGTTTTTTCAGGGCACGAGTTTTAATTCTGAGTAGTATGAAGGTATTAGAGTCCTGTGGAAAATTGAAAGAATTCCGAGAAAGTTAAACTGAAATGCATCGCTCCTTGAAAATGACTAACAGACTGCAGGAGCTGTAAACCATATAACTCACATTCCTAATTTTTTGCCTTTTATTCTTCAGCTCCACAAATGGCAAAAGCTACAAAGAGTTTCTGCATGATTGCAAAGTGCACAGAAATACTTGGAAGCAAACTTCCCTGCAACTGTCAAATGTTTGGCGTGATTCTTCTTTGTGTAAATCTGAAGAAATGACTTGTTGTGTCTTTCAGGAATTGGTGACCTGCTGTTTTTGATTCTTCTGTGCCTGATGAAATTTAGAAAAACATGATGAAAGCCATTAAAGACAGTGCGGTTGGAGGAGGAAGACCAAAACATGAATTTTGATGAAAATTCATCACTGGACTATCTGGCAACAGCAATCTCAAACAAAAATACTGATATTTTGAACCTTCACATTGAATTGTTGAAAGAGGAGCCACAGACTTGGCTTGATGATGGCTTTTTTTCCCCACATACTTATTCTGCTCACCTCAAGGTTGTGAAATATTATGCAGAAAGATGTGTGTCTCTTCACCAAGCTTTCAAAGCCAAACATACACAAGACAAAGACCAACTGTAATACCTGTTACAGGTGGTTGCTGATCATAGAAAACAATCCTTAAATGAACACAAATACTGTACATTTGATCAGTTTTTTTCCCCCATGTTGATTGATTTTGATTTTGATAGTGATAGTGATTGTTCAAACACTATCCTAAGTGGCTCGCTATGCTGTCACCAAGAGAGACCAAAAAATGTGATAGAGTGTAATCCTTTATAACCTAGGTGAAGCTGTGCATTCTTGTGCTCCTTTCATAAGAGTGTCATTCTGCATTCCAGCTCTTAGATGCCGGACTTGGCCTTAGGTCTTGCCTCAGTCGCCACAGCTGAATACTCCATCACCCTCAACAGGAAGTCTGTGCATGTGTATTGTGTTGATTTCCAAAGCAGGTGAGACTACGCACAGGATGAAGAAACCACAAGCGCTGGGGCATGAATCTCACTTGTTAACTCTACTAGCCCTGCTAGGCAAAGCAAGTTGGCTAAACACAATAACAGTTATCAGACTAAATCCATGGCTGCAAAACCTCCATCTGTGGACGGATTTCCGTCAAAATTTGTTTCAATGTTCCATTTATTCTGTCATATAAAACCGCTAACTTAAAGGACATGCCGCATGTTATTTAATGCCTCAGTTAGCAACACAACATCAAAGTATTCATGAATATAAGTCTATCTGTGCACATGAAGTAATAATTAGCGGTTGCTGATGTATTTTATTGTTAATTATCCCTCTCGCTTGGAGAGTGAACAGGTATATTTCCGGAAAAACATCTTATTTGGCATTTCTCACCATTTCTGAGTGTGACGTACATTTTAGGAGGATGGCATGGACCTGGACATGGTTATCTGGCTGGTGATCACACGCCATCCGTGCGGGATGACCTGCTTTATGGAGCGGACTTGGACATTATTTTCCGGCTGGCGATTGCGCGTGATCAGTGCATGACAACCTCTTTGACAACACTTATAATTGTGCACAAAGCTGAGCCTCCAGCAGAGATTGTGTTTAACAGGCTACATTCATGATGGACGTGCATGCACACTAAGTCTTCTCACAGTGGAGAGTGGCTGCTGCTTTCACTGTGACTGCAAATTAAGTTATCAGTTAAAAACGAATCATCATAACACAACATCACACTTACAGTAGTGTTCAGAATAATAGTAGTGCTATGTGACTAAAAAGATTAATCCAGGTTTTGAGTATATTTTTTATTGTTACATGGGAAACAAGGTACCAGTAGATTCAGTAGATTCTCACAAATCCAACAAGACCAAGCATTCATGATATGCACACTCTTAAGGCTATGAAATTGGGCTATTAGTAAAAAAAGTAGAAAAGGGGGTGTTCACAATAATAGTAGCATCTGCTGTTGATGCTGCAAACTCAAAACTATTATGTTCAAACTGCTTTTTTAGCAATCCTGTGAATCACTAAACTAGTATTTAGTTGTATAACCACAGATTTTCATGATTCCTTCACATCTGTGAGGAATTAATTTTGGTTTGGAACCAAGATTATACTTGTTTACTAGTGTGCTTGTGGTCATTGTCTTGTTGAAACACCCATTTCAAGGACATGTCCTCTTCAGCATAAGGCAACATGACCTCTTCAAGTATTTTGACATATCCAAACTGATCCATGATACCTGGTATGCGATATATTGGCCCAACACCATAGTAGGAGAAACATGTCCATATCATGATGCTTGCACCACCATGCATCACTGTCTTCACTGTGAACTGTGGCTTGAATTCAGAGTTTGGGGGTTGTCTCCTAAACTACCTGCGGCCCTTGGACCCAAGAAGACCAGTTTTACTCTCATCAGTCCACAAAATATTCCTCCATTTCTCTTTAGGCCAGATGATGTGTTCTTTGGCAAATTGTAACCTCTTCTGCACGTCTTTTATTTAACAGAGGGACTTTGCGGGGGATTCTTGCAAATAAATTAGCTTCACACAGGCGTCTTCTAACTCACAGCACTTACAGGTAACTCCAGACTGTCTTTCATCATCCTGGAGCTGATCAGTGGGTGAGCCTTGCCATTCTGGTTATTCTTCTATCCATTTTTATGGTTGTTTTCTGTTTTCTTCCAAGTGTCTGGTTTTTTGTCTATTTTAAAACACTGGAGATCATTGTAGATGAACAGCCTATAATTTTTTGCACCTGCGTATACGTTTTCCCCTCTCCAATCAACTTTTTAATCAAACTATGCTGTTCTTCTGAACAATGTCTTGAATGTCCCATTTTCCTCAGGCTTTCAAAGAGAAAAGCATGTTCAACAGGTGCTGGCTTCATCCTTACATCGGGGACACCTGATTCACACCTGTTTTTTCCACAAAATTGATGAACTCACTGACTGAATGCCACAATACTATTATTGTGAACTCCCCCTTTTCTACTTTTTTTTTTTTTACTAATAACCCAATTTCATAGCCTTAAGAGTGTGCCTATCATGAATGCTTGGTCTTGTTGGATTTGTGAGAATCTACTGAATCTACTGGTACCTTCTTTCCCATGTAACAATAACAAATATACTCCAAACCTGGATTAATCTTTTTAGTCACATAGCACTACTATTATTCTGAACATTACTGTATGTAAACTTTGCAATTAATCTCTGGCTCTGTTCTTAATGTTAGCAGCTAGAGTCCATTCACGTGCACGCTGGAATGCTCTGGACAGCTACGTAAACACTGTCAGAAACACTCAAAAAGCCAAGAAAAAACTGACCAAAGTGCCGTCAGAAAGCATCAAATTGCAGCATTTTTTTTCACCACCTAGAGGGCTTGGTGCTTGTGGTGCTTGGGCTGTATGGCAAAGACGCACATCTTGTCCACCCACATAAAATGTTCCATCAAACATTTTTCAGTTGCTTGCAGCCATGTAAATTGGCACAGTTACGACGATTGCTAGCTGGGTTAAACAGTCTGTGTACCATGCTTGCAAAACCACAGAGAATAGCAAGTTGAATGTGTGTGGTGCAGGAAGTTTTGCTAGTGGCACCTACAGCTGGGCTTGCACACACCTTCCATCTCATGTGCAGATCACTGAGGTAGAATGGAGCTTGGACCCAAGTCCTACAAAGCTGTCACAGTAAAGGAGGTTTAACAACATACAGCAATGTTGACAGCAGGCACTGAGCAGGAAACCAGGGTTTTCCAATTCTGCTGCAGTCCTTTTGGCCTGACAGCTCTGCTGAGACATACTGCAGATAGGTATTACGAGAATCCAGTTTCCACTACTGATGTCTTGTACCAAGTGTACTGACCAAAATGGAACTAAAAATGTACTTTAAAAAAACAAACAACTGCACTTCTAATTTCATCCTCAAAATTTCACCAATCACCCAAAAGACTTTCACACGTTCAGTTTAGTCGCTCAAAATGTCTCACAATCATATTTTCTTGGAGGACATGATTAGTATTAGATAAACGTATATAGAGGAGCACAAAAAGTCAGTCAATATAGACTCCATAACCTTGTTTGTTTCTTGTTTGCAGATCTGTGTTCAACATCATATATGCCAGAAAGGATTTGGAAGGGAACAAACAACACATCAAGACAACATGGTGCAGTGAATGTCATAGGCATATTATGTCATCTCACAGTATTTCCTCTATCTGAATGTACTGTATAAAGATTCCAAATAGATAAATTGAAAATGACTGCTGAGTGCTGGATGACGATGGGCTGTCTATGCATATTAATCACTGCATGAATAGCGAGCTTGAGTGATTTGTATTGTGTGAGCTCTGGAGGCGGGCTACACAGAATTGAATGGGGGGTGGAGGGGGGGGGGGCACTGTAGACTTATCCACCCCAGCCACTGAATGACTTTTTCTTAAGCATATTGTTTTGGAAGTCTTAGCACACTTGCTTCCCTACACACTGAGCAATAGCACTGGACAACCAACGTTATTTTAATGAGCATTAAAGTCATAAATGAAACATTTTCAACTTGAGTTTCTCCACATTATATATGATGACAGCAACTTATGTAACTACTTCTCACCAATGCCCAACCTCTCCTCATTTGAGCTGATAATAGGAAGCTCATATTCCGAGTTGAAGCCGTCCGTAATGGACCGCCCAGTGGTCCAAGACTAGTGGTGGGCCGTGCATTTTACACCTGGGCCTTCAGAGCTATCCTCTCGCAATGAAATACAGTATCACTTCAATGTGCATCACAAATAAGTAGACATCGCATACATCCCAAATCACTGTCATGACAAAATATTATAAGAGCAGCATGACTCATTTAAGAGTTGGGGCAGTGTGTGTGTGTGTGTGTGTGTGTGTGTGTGTGTGTGTGTGTGTGTGTGTGTGTGTGTGTGTGTGTGCATATGCGGAATGGGTGGACAAATGCAAAGAAACAAGAAAAAACTCACAACAGCCATATTTACTCATATGATCACTAATCAAGCAAAAATACCAGAAACACAAAGAATATAGTCAGTGTTAAACAGATTCTAGCCAGGCTTCTGGATGTATTTGTGCACCTGCTACCTGTAACATGACAGAGCAGATGTCATTCACACCACCCCAGTCACAATAATCTGAAAAATTCTAAAGATTTTTCCATCTGGAGACAACAAGGGGAAATCTGATTGGGTAAAATGATGCCATCATCCATATGAGCTGATCTGGAAACAAAAGCCTCAAAATGAACAGACAGAGAGGATCCACCAAAGCTCCCTGAGGTAAAGCAGTGAAACACAGTTTTGCATTTTTCATCTTCACTTTTAAGTTATATCATGGTTGTTTTCTAT
Source organism: Thalassophryne amazonica (assembly GCF_902500255.1). NCBI lineage: Eukaryota > Metazoa > Chordata > Actinopteri > Batrachoidiformes > Batrachoididae > Thalassophryne > Thalassophryne amazonica. The sequence continues at coordinate 26,625,619 of NC_047111.1, read as the reverse complement.
TTATTGTCATTGGCTATACAAGCTGATTGCCTCTTGAACCCACATGTGTTAGGTACTTTTGACTACAGTTACTCTGGAGTTTAGACCTGTTTTTTGCTGTGCATTGCATAATCATGCTATACTACCATATGATAAGTGCACGGGCACTGTGTCTGACCACTCATTATTATTATTTAGACCAACACACCCTAGAACGCACAAATGAGTGTGATAATATTTGGTGCTTATGCAGATGAAGTCGGACCCAGACAGGATGCGTGACTGAGACTCAAATCCAGGTCTACTGATTGTCTCACTGAGCTACGTACCTACTTAATGTAAATGGCTCAAAGTGCGCAATCAGTGTAGTTGCAGATTGTTTGGCAGATACATTACTTGCCTCATCTTTTCACCTCATCAGACACAATGTCGGTTAATTTGTTGAGAGTTAATTGTCTAATTGTTGCATGAAGTGACAGAATCTACTGCATTCTTGTTCTAACATCTGGCAAATGCATGTGCAGACTGAACCGGTTCCCACCTGTAATAAAGTGCTCTGCAGTTCTTTTTAAAGAGGACTTACCGGAGCTGTCTCAGTAGAGGAAACGCTGACACCTTCTAATGGATTCAAATGAACTGAGCTTGATGTGAATATGCCCTGAGATCACATTTAGCAAAGTAAATAATTTTGTCCCAGTGTGGCAAACAGCAGCCCAAACCTGTTGAAGGTTAATGCTATCCCATATTTCCCAACCAAGGATGGCACATTCCATGCACTTTCTGAAAACTCCCTCTCACCCCCCCAAGGGAGGGGGGTATGTGTGTTCCTCAAGCTCGGGCCCTCGACCAGGGGCCTGGTTTGAGAGTTTGGTGCAGTATCTTAGCTGTTCCTAACACGGCATTCTTCTGGACAGAGACCTCTGATGTTGTCCCAGGAATCTGCTAGAGCCACTCTTCCAATTGGGGGTTACAGTGCCTAGTGCTGCTATTACTACTGGGTCCACGTTGGACTTTACCTTCCACATCTGCTCTGGTTGCACCTTCAGCCCTTGTTACTTCTCTATTTTCTTTTGCTCCGTATTCGGCACTGTCCTCAAAATCATTGTTGATAAATTATCTAATTATGGAACACCAACAAGATATGACTGGTTTGTGAAACTTGGTTAAAACCTACTGCTGTCCTCCCCTTAAATGAAGCCTGCCCACTCGCGTACACACTTAGTCATGTCCCTTGTGATAAGAAGCAAGGCCGGGGTGTTGCTCTAATTCATAAATTTGGGTTTAGCTTACTGCCTTGAACATCTGACTGTCTGATGTAAAAAAAATCAGTAAATAAAAATCAGCCATGTTATATTGTTACTATATATAGGCCCCCAGGCCCATATTCTGATTTCTTAGATGAATTTGTGAGTATCCCTAACTTGGCAACCTGTGCAGATAACATTCTGATTGTTGGTGGCTTCAACATTCATATAAATAAGCCTTCTGACCCCCTCTGCAAATCATTTGTGGACATTATAGATGTATCAGGATTCCAGCAATGCATTCACGATTCAACACATATTAGTGGACAGATATTGACATCATTCCTCTTGCATCAGTAGTCTCAGATCACTCACTTATTAAGTTTACAGTCTCGTTGCGAGACGGCTTATGGTGTAGTGGATGTTTTTTGTGTGTGCATCAGAAGAATTAGCACCATCAATTAGCTCATTCAAATCGTCGTCTGTCAGCAAAACAAACATGTTTAGCTAAATGCTGCTAGTGTGTGTGGGTGGGGTTCGCAGCGTGCAATGGTACAATACGTATGGAACCAAATTTGCATGGTAAATGGAACCATATTTGCACGCTAAATGCAAAGCAACACAAATGGGACCAATAATCCATGTCACGTGACATACGAAACACCAGTCAAATGACAAGGATCCACTCAGCCATGATTTAAACTAGAATAGAATGGAGCCTTTGTTGTCATTGCAAATATATACAGATTATACATACAGCAAAATTTGTTCTCTGCATTTAACCATCCTAATTACAGTTAAACACAATCCAACCAGGACTAGGAGCAATGCCCAACTAGGAGCAGTGGGCAGTGACAGTCCAGCGCCCGGAGATCAACTCCAGATTTAGAAGCTGCCTTGGTCAGGGGCAGAGAAAGGAGCAGATCCTAAATAAGCATGTTTTTCATTGTGGGAGGAAACCGGAGTGCCTGGAGGAAACCCACGCAGACACGGGGAGAACATGCAAACTACACACAAAAAGGCCAGGAATTGACCCCACAACCTTCTTCCTATGAAGCACCAGTGCTAAGAAGAACTCAACTCTTTTATTTCCTTTTAATTACGTAATTTTGTAAAGTTAATTTACCATCTTAATGTATTTATGTTTAGGTTCTTGTTATATCCACTATTGTTTAATTTCTACTTCTATTTTGATATTAGATTTTTAAATGGACCACAATGTAAATAAGCGTTTTCAGTTTCTTGTGTCATCCATGTATTTTTAATGTATTTACAATTATGTTATGTACCTACATTGAACTTAAAATTACTCACCACACTCATGCTTTTAATATAAAGATGACTTACCGCCCCCTGCTGGAAGGGCGTGTGTCCAGAAAGTAGCTAGCAGCATGCACGCATGCACCTGCTGTAAGCAGGTGACTTTATTTTGACAAACAGAGACATTGGCTAAAGACATTAAAATCACTAAAAATTTCAGTCATGGTACCAACAATGGAAATAAGTGTTTTCATTTCTTGTGTCATCCATGTATTTTTAATATATTTACAATTATATTATGTACTTTCATTGAACTTAAAATCACTCACCACACTCACGCTTTTAATACAAAGATGACCCCCTACTGTGGTGTGACTACAGAAAGTAGTTTGCATGCACGCTCAGCTACTGTAAGCACATCGTTCTAATTTGACAAAGACAGTGGCTGAACACATTAACTACTAAACATTTCACTCATGTACCAATATGAAACTTAAGTCACTCATGGTAAGAGCAACATGAGACTTATGTAAACTGACTAAACCAATTGAGCTACAATAACACAATAAATCAATAACACTAACAACACTGTTACACTAACATAAACCACACTAACAACATTTAAACCTTCAAAACCCTGAACTCCCATGGTGCATTTCAGCACAGCATCTGTTGTTTATTGGTTAACTAAAATAGCTGATTTCTCTAAAAACATTTGTCCTATCAACTTTCTGTTTTTGCAGTGTTCATCCTTGACCCAAAATACATAAGCATGTCAAACGACAAATGTTAGCTTTCCCTGGTTTTTGTGTGATTGAAGCCATACACATGCACGCACACATGCTACTTGGCTATTTCATTATATATACACGCATATAAACCATGATCTAATATCTTCTCCAAAAAGTGAAAAGTACTGTCATATTAATTTTTAGGTCATGTCACCTACAAGGGGTGGGCAATAAAGCCTTAAAATGACATTATTATTATTATTATTTCAAGGCAATTTGCAATAACAATATTCATAACAATACAGAAAAAGAAAATACTGAACACGCTGCTCTCACTTTCAGACATAATTTGGCTTGTGTCTTTGTGTGTGCACGGAAATGTCAATGCAAAATTGCACAATTTGAATTAGTGAATTGAAAATATGCTTTTTGGAAATGTGTATTTCTAATTAAAAACACAAAAATGAGGATATTTAGCAGGACTTACCCATTTATTACAATGATGAGTATTGGAATTACGGTTCAGCACAGTTAGTGCAGGCAGTTTGGTAGACAATGACTTAATTGCAGAATCCAGAACATTGCTGAGGACATCAGTTTTACAACTGTCAGATTTCTCTGAAGGTTTTCAGTCTGGTGTCTCAGGAACTTTGTGACATGAAACCAGATCAAATCCAGGCTGAAGTCTCAAATTTGCTTTCTGACAAACTCCAGAAGAAATTTTGCAGCTTCCTTTTAAGACAAGCAACACGTGTGTTAGTGCTTGTACAGAACCTGTGCAGACTATACAGCCTTGAAATGTTCCATACATGATTTAACTGTCCAGCAGTGATGCCGGTAACGCGTTACTTAGTAACGCGTTACTCTAATCTGACCACTTCTTTTAGTAACGAGTAATCTAACGTGTTAATCTTTCCAAGTCAGTAATCAGATTAACGTTACTTCTCCATGTCACTGTGCGTTACTATTATTTTTCATTGTGGGTCCATAGCAGCATTAAACTTGGTCCGTGGGCAGGGGGTCGGGGTTCGACTGAACGTCCCACTTTAAGCGAGCTGTGAGCTTTTCATCCGCGGTTTTTTGCAGCTGCTCGACTCGTCCTCACCTCTTAAAGGGCGGCGATCAGCACACCTGCACTGAGCTTTACGAAGACATTTTTATACTTTTTTCCTCCTTTATTTAGAATTCTGAGCTGAGCTGCTCCGTATCGTCTCGTTAAAAACAGCTGATCCTCCGCGACACGTCAACAACTAACACTATTTTCCACTCAAATGCACCTAAACTCTCTTTCTGAGGACCACATGATGTGAAAACGCAATAAAACTTTCTTACCTGTAAATCTGGTCCTGTTTTCTGCATAAATAAATGTTATCCATTCTTTGTGCTCAAACGCCAAAGCAGGGGCGAATCCAGATGGGATGGGGGCGTGGAGGAGGGATGTGCCCCCCCCCCACAACAGCCCTAGATTAAAGGTCCAGTTTTGAAGCCGTTTTTTACTACAACTACTAATATTGCTTAAAATAATAATAATTTCGACAAGTAAAATGTTTAGAGAGAATTTAAATGTTAGAAAAATGTTAGAATTTAATAGTTACATTTATAAACAATGTAGGTTTGAAATTGCAAGGTTCACTGTTACAGTGCTGTCAACAGTTAAATATGAGGTCAAGAAAGAGGTCTTTATTTTACTTTTTATAAAACATTTATTTTCATTGAAGTCAAGAAAGGGTGACTATAAAGTGAGTTTTGGCAAAACAGGTATCATTGTCATGTTGACGTGGCAGAGGGTTGTTGTCGACAGCTGGGAAAGTAACTAAAAAAGTAACTAGTAATCTAACTTAGTTACTTTTACAATTGAGTAATCAGTAAAGTAACTAAGTTACTTTTTCAGGGAGTAATCAGTAATCAGTAATTGGATTACTTTTTCAAAGTAACTGTGGCAACACTGCTGTCCAGCAGGTGCCAGTGCTCAGCAGCTGGCTGCACAGCACATGACATGTTCCTTTTCATGCAGACTCCATAACAGTCTCTGAAACACCTGTGTTTTAAAGGCTTTGTAACACTTTGTAGTTTGCTACAGATGCTTTTGGTGGCACACTCATTCATTCACATGTTCTCTCCACTGTTTTATTCTGGATTTCTGTTCCAGTTCTGTGAAAGCCCTCCACTGTTAACAGTGTAGGGAAAATCCGTCTGTATTTCACTCCACTTCAGCCATCCGTTATCAGAGGTAATTATCAGATTGATTGAAATAAGCAGATGTCATGGGTTAATTGTCATTGTGGCTTTGCCTCTTTATCAGCAGAGCTTTAGTGAGATGAAACTGTTTTGGATGCTTCACTGCAGCTTAAACACGCGCAGAAGAGAAAGTTTCACTTCCTAACAAGATTTGCTGGCCGAAGGTTTTCTCTGCAGAAATCCTGTCTTTTTTTTTGAACCGCCTGGAATGGCGGCTCATTTTCTTGGTGTCTTCTGGGTAATTTTGCTCATTTAAGATGCACACATTGCTGTATTTATTTCCCCCCCCCCACAGTCGTGATTGTGTCTTAGTTTTTATAATGTGTCTCCTTTTTATTGTCTCTGCAGGATTTATTTTTTCTTTTCTGCTTGATTGTACTTTTTCCCATGGGCTTTTGTGTGTCATTATTTCAGCAGATGTACTCTATTTATTTATTTAATTTCTTTGAAAAAGTGTTTTATTTCTTGTAACGTCAGGTTTGAATTTGCCTTGCAATGAACAGCGATGGAAAAAAAAACTTTTTAATCACACTTTTTTCCATCGCAGGAACTCGATCTAAGTCCCAAGTGTTGGAAACATTTGCAGGAACAAGCCCCGTAATTGACCCTTTCAGTCATCATTCAGCCACAGCTACTTGTGCAGTGACAACAAACATCTAATGCTCACAATAGTTAAACCTCTGGGGCCGACGCAGTCATATACGACGCCTAAGACCAAGCTTTACTCAATTATAAATAACTTTTTAATGATATGAGATAGAAACTTACTTTTTTTTTGCTGAAAAGTTAACTCTGCAGACTTTTGAGCCAGCCATCGGCCATCTTTGTACTCCTCATAGAAGCTGTGTGATGACGTGTGCAATGTGAGTGTCCAATTGGAATTGGTTCACCGTCACATGGTTTTCCAAAATCCAATCGTAAGGCAGATTTACCTCACGTGAAAAGCCAAAGATCGTTTTCAGGAGTGATATGTTACTAGTTGGCCCACTTGAATAGCTCCCTGGGTGCTCCAATGAGTACATACTCAGTGTGCCCTGCGCCATTATGCACAGCGATCAGTGAAAGCAGACAGAGAGCCTCTGATGACAATCTCACATGTTCAAACAAAGAGTGTGTAACTTATCAGGACTGCTTCACAAGTTTACATGTGGATGTTATTGGATAACTCTGTTGCTTTCTCAGCATAAAGCACTGTTTACCATATCAATGGAGTGAAGGGGAGGGCCGCTCCTCAGACTGTACGGATCCAAAGTGGCCCAAAGTGTGAATGAAAGCTGCTTTGAGTAGCACAGAACACTCCAAAACACAGTAGAAGTAGACGTTTGTGATGTAACCTTTGTGCAATAGCAGACAGAAATTGCTTTGAGATGAAGACAAACAAAATGCACAGACCATTTTGTATATATTGTTCAAAATGTACATTTGTGTTTATTGTTTGAACCTTTTTGTTGTACAGTCTTTCATACAAGACCTCAAATTACCTTTATAAAGTGTCAAAACAGTTGTTTAGTATAGTTTGCTGTGTGTTTTGAATAAATGTGTGTGGAAAATTATTTTTCGCTTTGCTTTTTCCTTTATTTTTGATTGTAAACCTTTATTACACTTATAAAACACAACAAAAGCATATACAGTATATTATGAAAGCACATGTTGTCCTGAAAAAAAGAGATATAAAACTTGATTGTGGGATGCAGGGAGAGCTGTTAACAGAAATAATAAAACATTTATGCCAGGCGAGTGAACTGTCCAAAAATGCCCTCGGATCCCAGAGGGTTAACAAATGAATGTTAATGTTTTGTGCAAGGCCATATAAAGGTTTACTTGCTAGCATCCAATGCGGATCAGAAGGCAAAAGCAGGAGTAATTTTGTGTGTGTTTTTTTTAATTTATTTATTTTTTTGGCTTCCCACTAGCTTGCTAAGATGATATAGTGCTCGGAATACCAAACTCTTACAATACCTGTATTTCATTAATTGATTATCTGACTGAACTTCTCAACAGAGTGTCCTTCACTGCAACATCCACCATCAAACCAAGCAGCGAGTCGTTCTTATTGGTTGTAGAGCTTGAATGAATGAATGAATGAATGAATGAATGAATGAATGAATGAAAACTATTTATTTCAAACATTTGATACAACAATTACAAGATAGATCAGTAAAGACAACAACAAAAAAGTTCCTACTGTGTACCCAACATGTCCGAAAAAGGGTAGGGTGAAGCATCAGCTTATTTATCCCTACCCCTTCTTCCCCACAACCAGTAATACCCTTTGCCACATATACACATAGATTCCTACACACCTAAACCGATATCAATATATATATATATATACATATATATACACATACACATATATATATACATACACACATCAACATACATACACATATACATACACATATATACACATATACATATATACACATATATATACACAAACATAAATATACACCTACACATACCTACTTACATACAAAATACTATATATTTACAAGCCGAAGCAAAAAACAAAAACACCCTAACCCTCATTACCCTTCCTCCTCCCTATACCTAGAAAAAAACATATTTTTGTACCGCTGTTTGAACTGGTTCATGCTTGGACATTGCTTGAGCCCCACTCCCAATCTGTTCCACATCCTCACCCCACAGACAGAAATACAGAAACCTTTTAATGTTGTTCGTGCCCACTGATGCTTTAAATTAAATTTCTCCCTCAGACTGCAATCCCCTGATTTGTTAAAAAACATATTTTTAATATTTGCTGGAAGTAAATTGTTTATTGCTTTATACACGATTTGTACTGTTTGAAAATGAACCAAGTCTGTAAATTTTAAGAATTTGGATTGTAAAAATAGTGGATTTGTATGATCTCTATAGCCAGTATTATGAATAATTCTTATAGCTCTTTTCTGCATTACTGATAGTGATTGTGTTGTACCTTTATAAGTATTACCCCATACCTCTGCACAGTACTGTAAATATGGTAAAACCAGTGAGCAGTAAAGAATGCGGAGTGAGTTGTGGTCCAGAATATGTTTCGCTTTGTTTAGAACTGAAATGCTTCTTGACAGTTTACTTTGTATATGTTTTATATGAGTCTTCCAGTTTATCTTATCATCTATTATCACCCCCAGAAACTTATTTTCATGTACCCTTTCAATATCTACCCCCCTCGACTTGTAACTGAACCTGTATGTCTGTATTACAATAGCCAAATAACATGTATTTTGTTTTACTTAAGTTTAATGATAATTTGTTTTTGTCAAACCATATTTTCAATTTTCCCATTTCTATACTGATCCTCCTCAGTAACTCCTGCAAATCCCCCCCTGAACAAAAAATGCTTGTGTCATCTGCAAATAATACTAATTTTAATATTTTGGAAACATTGACAATATCATTTATATAAATTAGAAACAGTTTTGGACCCAATACTGACCCCTGTGGGACGCCACAAGCATTGTCCAAGCATGATGATGTATATTCCCCCAACTTCACAAACTGTTTTCTGTTACTTAAGTAGCTTCTCACCCAGTGCAACACCAACCCCCTAATCCCATACTGTTCAAGTTTACTGATTAATATGTCATGATTGATTGTATCAAAAGCCTTTTTAAGGTCTATAAATATTCCAACTGAATGTAATTTGTGGTCTATGGCGTTTGTAATCTCCTTAACTGATTCTATTAATGCAAGTGATGTTGAACTATGTGCTCTGAATCCATATTGACTATCAGTAAGTAATTTATGTTTATTTATGAATTTGTCTAATCTATTATTGAATAACTTTTCTAATAATAATAATAATAATTGTGGAAGCAAAGAAACAGGTCTATAATTTGTGAAGTGGTGTCTATCCCCAGTCTTATACAGCTGCACAACCTTAGCTATTTTCATTTGATTGGGAAATTTACCGGTTTGAAATGATAAGTTACAGATGTATGTTAATGGTTCTACAATCCATTCAATGACCTGTTTTACCACCACCATATCAATTTCATTTAAATCGGTAGATGTTTTATATTTACAATTATTCACAATGTCTATCATTTCTTTTCCATCCACTGCTGTGAGGAACATTGAACAGGGATTTCTTTCTATGAGATTATTATGCCAATCCTCAGGTTGGGAATTGGGAATTTTTTCTGCCAAGCTTGGTCCAATATTTACAAAAAAATTATTAAAACCGTTGACTACCTCATCCTTATTTTCCTTCTTGACATTATTATCAATGAAATACTGAGGGTAACTCTGTTTTTTATTACCATTTTTGATAATGCTATTTAATATATTCCATATTCCTTTAATATTGTTTTTGTTATTATATAATATGTTACTATAATATTCCTTCCTACATACCCATATAATATTAGTTAATCTATTTTTGTATTTCTTATATCTATTTTCTGCCTCTTTAGTCTTTAGTTTTATGAATTCTCTATACAGTGTATTTTTCTTATTACATGCATTTCGTAACCCTTTCGTCATCCATGGTCGATCTTGGATTTTTTGTTTTCTGTAGTCTTGTTTAATTGGACAATTTTTATCATATAATGATGTAAATATTTGTAAAAAAGTTTCATATGCACTATCAACATCACTTTCACTGTATACCTTTTCCCAGTTTTGCTCCTGTAAATCCTTCTTTAGTGTGTTCATGTTTTCCTCTGTCCGCACTCGCCTGTATTTTATTTTCTCTTCTGGCTGATTCCGCCGATGGTTTCTATTATAAACGATGAAAACTGGTAGATGATCACCAATGTCATTGATTAATAATCCACTCACAGTGTTATTCTCAATATCATTGCTGAATATATTATCAATTAAGGTAGCACTATGGGATGTAATTCTGCTTGGCCTGGTGATTTTTGGATATAAACTCATACTGTACATTATACTGATAAATTCATGTTATTTTATGCTTATTTGGATTGAGCAGATCAATATTTAAGTCACCACAAATGAACACAGTTTTTTGATTAGTTTTTGAGAACATTTTTCCCATACAGTCAGTGAATGTTTCAATACTAGATCCTGGTGCTCTATATATACAGCTGACTAATACATTTTTGCTTTTTTCTTCACATATTTCAATAGTTATACATTCTGCTTGTTGTTGTTGTTTATTTTTTTTTGTGGTCCATGAGATGCTTCCTTCAGCTTTATTAATTTCTGTCCCCACTGTTTCATGGTGTGCTTAATGCTGAGGTGTGTGCTGACATGTCATGTAGATTTTCTCATTCCTCCTCAAGAACTGAAATCCTCACTGGGCCTTTCCCCTCGAGAATAAAGCTAACAAACAGCGAGCGCATGGCTCTCCTCGCCAGCTCATCTGTAACCTTTGCTGTCAGAAAGGCTGATGTTGACCAAAAACAGTGACACTATTGAGAGCTCCTTGCAGAATCTATCTTGTTCAGTTTTTTTTTTTTTCTGTGCAGATCCATTCCCCTATAAAATCATCCTAATTGTTCAAGAATGGAGCACTGTCCAAATAGATTAATTTCCCATTTTGAGCAATTCTGAATAATCAATCACAAATGTGCATATTTAGCAGTAGTTTTGTGACTGTTGGGTTCTTGCTCTTGAAGCTGTTTTTGTTTTTTTCCCCCAAACCCCCTCATTTTCATCAACTGATTTATTATCTGAAATGTACTTTTATGTTGGCTGTTACATCAGTAATGGCAAAATTAAGCAGCCAGTGAAAATAAAGATAAAGATTAACTCAGATATGATAAAACTTTGTCATATTAAAAAAAAATATTTTGCTTTGTTGAAGTCTGTTTTTAGATAATGTTGGACTTTAGCTGTCGTCAACTAAGTGCTGTTAAATTACGAAGAGTTTTGCAGAGCATCATCACTATAAGTTTTACAGAAAAAGTCATTGCTGTGCCACTGGCACAGTAAATACACTCAACAAAAATATAAACGCAACACTTTTGGTTTTGCTCCCATTTTGTATGAGATGAACTCAAAGATCTAAAACTTTTTCCACATACACAATATCACCATTTCCCTCAAATATTGTTCACAAACCAGTCTAAATCTGTGATAGTGAGCACTTCTCCTTTGCTGAGATAATCCATCCCACCTCACAGGTGTGCCATATCAAGATGCTGATTAGACACCATGATTAGTGCACAGGTTTGCCTTAGACTGCCCACAATAAAAGGCCACTCTGAAAGGTGCAGTCTTATCACACAGCACAATGCCACAGATGTCACAAGATTTGAGGGAGCGTGCAATTGGCATGCTGACAGCAGGAATGTCAACCAGAGCTGTTGCTCATGTATTGAATGTTCATTTCTCTACCATAAGCCGTCTCCAAAGGCGTTTCAGGGAATTTGGCAGTACATCCAACCAGCCTCACAACCGCAGACCACATGTAACCACACCAGCCCAGGACCTCCACATCCAGCATGTTCACCTCCAAGATCGTCTGAGACCAGCCACTCGGACAGCTGCTGAAACAATCGGTTTGCATAACCAAAGAATTTCTGCACAATCTGTCAGAAACCATCTCAGGGAAGCTCATCTGCATGCTCGTCGTCCTCATCGGGGTCTCGACCTGAGTCCAGTTCGTCGTCGTAACCGACTTGAGTGGGCAAATGCTCACATTCGCTGCTGTTTGGCACGTTGGAGAGGTGTTCTCTTCACGGATGAATCCTGGTTCACACTGTCCAGGGCAGATGGCAGACAGCGTGTGTGGCGTCGTGTGGGTGAGCGGTTTTCTGATGTCAATGTTGTGGATCGAGTGGCCCATGGTGGCGGTGGGGTTATGATATGGGCAGGCATCTGTTTTGGACGAAGAACACAGGTGCATTTTATTGATGGCATTTTGAATGCACAGAGATACCGTGACGAGATCGTGAGGCCCATTGTTGTGCCATACATCCAAGAACATCACCTCATGTTGCAGCAGGATAATGCACGGCCCCATGTTGCAAAGATCTGTACACAATTCTTGGAAGCTGAAAATGTCCCAGTTCTTGCATGGCCGGCATACTCACCGGACATGTCACCCATTGAGCATGTTTGGGATGCTCTGGACCGGCGTATACGACAGTGTGTACCAGTTCCTGCCAATATCCAGCAACTTCGCACAGCCATTGAAGAGGAGTGGACCAACATTCCACAGGCCACAATTGACAACCTGATCAACTCTATGCGAAGGAGATGTGTTGCACTGCATGAGGCAAATGGTGGTCACATCAGATACTGACTGGTATCCCCCCCGAATAAAACAAAACTGCACCTTTCAGAGTGGCCTTTTATTGTGGGCAGTCTAAGGCACACCTGTGCACTAATCATGGTGTCTAATCAGCATCTTGATATGGCACACCTGTGGGGTGGGATGGATTATCTCAGCAAAGGAGAAGTGCTCACTATCACAGATTTACTACTGGTGGTTGGCTCTCACTGCGGTATTGTATCACTTCCTGTTCTGGAGCACAGCGGTGTTTTTCTGTATCTGTTAGCTGTTTAATCTGCGCAGTTAGATTGATCTAGTTATCTAGATTACGATTTGTTTCCCAGTGTAATCTTTACGTGCCTTAACTAAAGCACTCCTTCTGCTGAATCACCTCTAAATTATTTACACATTATTCACTTTGCGTGTTTTTAGGAATCCGCTAGCTTAGCGTAGCTACTATCTCTTAGCCGATTTAGCATGGCGGCTTCTCCTGTCTCTCCCGCACTTTTCTGCTCTGGGTGTGAAATGTTTAGTTATTCCTCGGCCTCCTTTAGCAGTAACGGTACTTGTAATAAGTGTAGCTTATTCGTAGCTTTGGAGGCCAGGCTGGGCGAATTGGAGACTCGGCTCCGCACCGTGGAAAATTTTACAGCTAGCCAGGCCCCTGTAGTCGGTGCGGACCAAGGTAGCTTAGCCGCCGTTAGTTCCCCACTGGCAGATCCCGAGCAGCCGGGAAAGCAGGCTGACTGGGTGACTGTGAGGAGGAACCGTAGCCCTAAACAGAAGCCCGTGTACACCGCCAACCTGTTCACATCTCTAACCGTTTTTCCCCACTCGACGACACACCCGCCGAGGATCAAACTCTGGTTATTGGCGACTCTGTTTTGAGAAATGTGAAGTTAGCGACACCAGCAACCATAGTCAATTGTCTTCCGGGGGCCAGAGCAGGCGACATTGAAGGAAATTTGAAACTGCTGGCTAAGGCTAAGCGTAAATTTGGTAAGATTGTAATTCACGTCGGCAGTAATGACACCCGGTTACGCCAATCGGAGGTCACTAAAATTAACATTAAATCGGTGTGTAACTTTGCAAAAACAATGTTGGACTCTGTAGTTTTCTCTGGGCCCCTCCCCAATCAGACCGGGAATGACATGTTTAGCTGCATGTTCTCCTTGAATTGCTGGCTGTCTGAGTGGTGTCCAAAAAATGAGGTGGGCTTCATAGATAATTGGCAAAGCTTCTGGGGAAAACCTGGTCTTGTTAGGAGAGACGGCATCCATCCCACTTTGGATGGAGCAGCTCTCATTTCTAGAAATCTGGCCAATTTTCTTAAATCCTCCAAACCGTGACTATCCAGGGTTGGGACCAGGAAGCAGAGTTGTAGTCTTACACACCTCTCTGCAGCTTCTCTCCCCCTGCCATCCCCTCATGACCCCATCCCCGTAGAGACGGTGCCTGCTCCCAGACCACCAATAACCAGCAAAAATCTATTTAAGCATAAAAATTCAAAAAGAAAAAATAATATAGCACCTTCAACTGCACCACAGACTAAAACAGTTAAATGTGGTAAATGATATAATAATTGATCAACATATTGATTTATTCTGCCTAACAGAAACCTGGTTACAGCAGGATGAATATGTTAGTTTAAATGAGTCAACACCCCCGAGTCACACTAACTGTCAGAATGCTCGTAGCACGGGCCGGGGCGGAGGATTAGCAGCAATCTTCCATTCCAGCTTATTAATTAATCAAAAACCCAGACAGAGCTTTAATTCATTTGAAAGCTTGTCTCTTAGTCTTGTCCATCCAAATTGGAAGTCCCAAAAACCAGTTTTATTTGTTATTATCTATCGTCCACCTGGTCGTTACTGTGAGTTTCTCTGTGAATTTTCAGACCTTTTGTCTGACTTAGTGCTTAGCTCAGATAAAATAATTATAATGGGCGATTTTAACATCCACACAGATGCTGAGAATGACAGCCTCAACACTGCATTTAATCTATTATTAGACTCTATTGGCTTTGCTCAAAAAGTAAATGAGTCCACCCACCACTTTAATCATATCTTAGATCTTGTTCTGACTTATGGTATGGAAATAGAAGACTTAACAGTATTCCCTGAAAACTCCCTTCTGTCTGATCATTTCTTAATAACATTTACATTTACTCTGATGGACTACCCAGCAGTGGGGAATAAGTTTCATTACACTAGAAGTCTTTCAGAAAGCGCTGTAACTAGGTTTAAGGATATGATTCCTTCTTTATGTTCTCTAATGCCATATACCAACACAGTGCAGAGTAGCTACCTAAACTCTGTAAGGGAGATAGAGTATCTCGTCAATAGTTTTACATCCTCATTGAAGACAACTTTGGATGCTGTAGCTCCTCTGAAAAAGAGAGCTTTAAATCAGAAGTGTCTGACTCCGTGGTATAACTCACAAACTCGTAGCTTAAAGCAGATAACCCGTAAGTTGGAGAGGAAATGGCGTCTCACTAATTTAGAAGATCTTCACTTAGCCTGGAAAAAGAGTCTGTTGCTCTATAAAAAAGCCCTCCGTAAAGCTAGGACATCTTTCTACTCATCACTAATTGAAGAAAATAAGAACAACCCCAGGTTTCTTTTCAGCACTGTAGCCAGGCTGACAAAGAGTCAGAGCTCTATTGAGCTGAGTATTCCATTAACTTTAACTAGTAATGACTTCATGACTTTCTTTGCTAACAAAATTTTAACTATTAGAGAAAAAATTACTCATAACCATCCCAAAGACGTATCGTTATCTTTGGCTGCTTTCAGTGATGCCGGTATTTGGTTAGACTCTTTCTCTCCGATTGTTCTGTCTGAGTTATTTTCATTAGTTACTTCATCCAAACCATCAACATGTTTATTAGACCCCATTCCTACCAGGCTGCTCAAGGAAGCCCTACCATTATTTAATGCTTCGATCTTAAATATGATCAATCTATCTTTGTTAGTTGGCTATGTACCACAGGCTTTTAAGGTGGCAGTAATTAAACCATTACTTAAAAAGCCATCACTTGACCCAGCTATCTTAGCTAATTATAGGCCAATCTCCAACCTTCCTTTTCTCTCAAAAATTCTTGAAAGGGTAGTTGTAAAACAGCTAACTGATCATCTGCAGAGGAATGGTCTATTTGAAGAGTTTCAGTCAGGTTTTAGAATTCATCATAGTACAGAAACAGCATTAGTGAAGGTTACAAATGATCTTCTTATGGCCTCGGACAGTGGACTCATCTCTGTGCTTGTTCTGTTAGACCTCAGTGCTGCTTTTGATACTGTTGACCATAAAATTTTATTACAGAGATTAGAGCATGCCATAGGTATTAAAGGCACTGCGCTGCGGTGGTTTGAATCATATTTGTCTAATAGATTACAATTTGTTCATGTAAATGGGGAATCTTCTTCACAGACTAAAGTTAATTATGGAGTTCCACAAGGTTCTGTGCTAGGACCAATTTTATTCACTTTATACATGCTTCCCTTAGGCAGTATTATTAGACGGTATTGCTTAAATTTTCATTGTTACGCAGATGATACCCAGCTTTATCTATCCATGAAGCCAGAGGACACACACCAATTAGCTAAACTGCAGGATTGTCTTACAGACATAAAGACATGGATGACCTCTAATTTCCTGCTTTTAAACTCAGATAAAACTGAAGTTATTGTACTTGGCCCCACAAATCTTAGAAACATGGTGTCTAACCAGATCCTTACTCTGGATAGCATTACCCTGACCTCTAGTAATACTAAGAGAAATCATGGAGTCATTTTTGATCAGGATATGTCATTCAAAGCGCATATTAAACAAATATGTAGGACTGCTTTTTTGCATTTACGCAATATCTCTAAAATCAGAAAGGTCTTGTCTCAGAGTGATGCTGAAAAACTAATTCATGCATTTATTTCCTCTAGGCTGGACTATTGTAATTCATTATTATCAGGTTGTCCTAAAAGTTCCCTAAAAAGCCTTCAGTTAATTCAAAATGCTGCAGCTAGAGTACTGACGGGGACTAGAAGGAGAGAGCATATCTCACCCATATTGGCCTCTCTTCATTGGCTTCCTGTTAATTCTAGAATAGAATTTAAAATTCTTCTTCTTACTTATAAGGTTTTGAATAATCAGGTCCCATCTTATCTTAGGGACCTCGTAGTACCATATCACCCCAATAGAGCGCTTCGCTCTCAGACTGCAGGCTTACTTGTAGTTCCTAGGGTTTGTAAGAGTAGAATGGGAGGCAGAGCCTTCAGCTTTCAGGCTCCTCTCCTGTGGAACCAGCTCCCAATTCAGATCAGGGAGACAGACACCCTCTCTACTTTTAAGATTAGGCTTAAAACTTTCCTTTTTGCTAAAGCTTATAGTTAGGGCTGGATCAGGTGACCCTGAACCATCCCTTAGTTATGCTGCTATAGACGTAGACTGCTGGGGGGTTCCCATGATGCACTGTTTCTTTCTCTTTTTGCTCTGTATGCACCACTCTGCATTTAATCATTAGTGATCGATCTCTGCTCCCCTCCACAGCATGTCTTTTTCCTGGTTCTCTCCCTCAGCCCCAACCAGTCCCAGCAGAAGACTGCCCCTCCCTGAGCCTGGTTCTGCTGGAGGTTTCTTCCTGTTAAAAGGGAGTTTTTCCTTCCCACTGTAGCCAAGTGCTTGCTCACAGGGGGTCGTTTTGACCGTTGGGGTTTTACATAATTATTGTATGGCCTTGCCTTACAATATAAAGCACCTTGGGGCAACTGTTTGTTGTGATTTGGCGCTATATAAAAAAATTGATTGATTGATTGATTGATTTAGACTGGTTTGTGAACAATATTTGAGGGAAATGGTGATATTGTGTATGCGGAAAAAATTTTAGATCTTTGAGTTCATCTCATACAAAATGGGAGCAAAACCAAAAGTGTTGCATTTATATTTTTGTTGAGTATACTTTTGTTGAGTGCATTTAGCAGGATGACTTATTGGAGATGCTTTGCTACGTGTATGAACAGAGATTGACAGAACTGTTCTGCAGCTCTCACGTGTCTCTTGTCATTTAAGGTGACTTTTCAAAACATTTTTAAGCCTGGTGGGAAGCCAGTGCAAAACCGAGTGCCTGCTGTGCTGATGAAAATTAGGAGAAACCCTGCTTTGTTTCCAGGGCTTCAAAGTTAAACATACTGTACCATTATCTCGATTACATTAGCTTCTCTCAGTTCTGTCTTTGCAGCTTCATAAACAGTAGTTATATCTGTAGCCTGACATTTCAACATGCATATACTTTGCAGATACATCTGTAAAACATTCCAGTTACCACTGGCAACTCTACAATCTGCTGTGTACAAAGAAAAGACAGGACTGTGCAGACCTGGGGTCAAAAGATCCAACAGAACCTCGGGAGCATAGCTACGGAATTGATGAATTTGGAGGCATGAGAAAGAAATGTGACCTTGTCAACCATTAAGAGAGGGTTCCATCACCATGACCTCAAAGGCAATGCGGGAAGCTCGAAAAACATGCTGCTAGTCATCGATTTTCAGGATCCTGTGCTGCACATCTGAAAGAATTAATTTTCTACTGGCAGTTTAGAAGAGTCTTCCAAGATTGAAAAACATTCTATGCCAGTGAGTGATGGGAGAAAATACATGGTAATTCGCTGTTACTTACCATGTTAGCCAGTCAGTATTTATTAATTCGTGCAGCAATGAAGTTCTGCACCTCATTCTCATTGAAGTTAATTCCACATAAAGTTAACACGAATTGAACAGGTAGTATTCCTGTTAGGGATGGGCGATATGGCCTAAAATTCATACTGTACTATATATTGCAGCCTCATGCAATAATGTTATACAGTGGGGTAAAAAAGTATTTAGTCAGTTCCTGATTGTGAACGTTCTCCTACTTAGAAAGATGAGAGAGGTCTGTAATTTTCAACATAGGTACACTTCAACTGTGAGAGACAAAATGAGAAAATAAAGAAATCCAGGAAATCACATTGTAGGATTTTTAAAGAATTTATTTGTAAATTATGGTGGAAAATAAGTATTTGGTCACCCACAAACAAGCAAGGTTTCTGGCTCTCACAGACATGTGAAGTTCTTCTGTCCTCCACCTGTTACCTGTATTAATGGCATCTGTTAGAACTCGTTATCTGTATAAAAGACACCTATCCACAGCCTCAAACAGTCAGACTCCAAACTCAACCATGGCCAAACCAAAGAGCTGTTGAAGGACACCAGGAAGAACATTGTAGATGTGCACCAGGCTGGGAAGAGTGAATCTACAATAGTCAAGCAGGTTGGTGTGAATAAATCAACTGTGGGAGCAATTGTAAGAAAATGGAAGACATACAAGACCACTGATAATCTCCCTCGATCTGGGGCTCCACACAAGATGTCACCCCGTGGGGTCAAAATAATCATGAGAACGGTGAACAAAAATCCCAGAACTACAGTACATGTTGGGACCTGATGAATGACCTACAGAGAGCTGGGACCAAAGTAACAAAGGCTAAACACTACGCAGAGAGGGACTCAAATCCTGCAGTGCCAGGTGTGTCCCCCTGCTTAAGCCAGTACATGTCCAGGCCCACCTGAAGTTTGCCAGAGAGCATATGGATGATCCAGAAGAGGATTGGAAGAATATCATGTGGTCAGATGAAACCAAAATAGAACATTTTGGTAAAAACTCAACTTGTCGTGTTTGGAGGAAGAATAATGCTGGGTTGCATTCCGAGAACACCATATCTACTGTGAAGCATGGGGGTGGAAACATCATGCTTTGGGGCTGTTTTTCTGCAAAGGGGACAGGACGACTGATCCGTGTTAAGGGAAGAATGAACGTGGCCATGTATCGTGAGATTTTAAGCTAAAGTCTCCTTCCATCAGTGAGATCATTGAAGATGCAATGTGGCTGGGTCTTCCAACATGACAATGATCCCAAACACACCACGCAGGCAACAAAGAAGTGGCTCCGTAAAAAGCATTTCAAGGTACTGGAGTGGCCAAGCCAGTCTCCAGACCTCAACCCCATAGAAAATTTGTTGAGGGAGTTGAAAGTCCATGTTGCCCAGCAACAGCCCCAAAACATCACTGCTCTAGAGGTGATCTGCATGTGGAGGAATGGGCCGAAATACCAGCTACAGTGTGTGCAAACCTGGTGAAGACTTACAGGAAACGTTTGACCTCTGTCATTACCAACAAAGAATATGTTACAAAGTATTGAGTTGAACTTTTGTTATTGACCAAATACTTACAGGTATTTTTCACCATAATTTACAAATAAATTCTTTAAAAATCCTACAATGTGATTTCCTAGATTTTTTTCTCATTTTGTCTCTCATAATTGAAGTGTACCGATGTTGAAAATTACAGACCTCTCTCATCTTTCTAGGTAGGAGAACTTGAACAATCAGGGACTGACTAAATACTTTTTACCCCACTGTACGTCACAATATATAAATTATAATAGAACTGTATTAGAACAGGTTACATAGACCATCAGGAAAGATAAACTGCTGTTTATCCAACTCTTTACAAGCTGGACCAAATCTATCTTCATATGCCAGCAACTTCTGTGCTGTGTGAGAGGTTCTTCTCCAAAACTGGAGAGCAGCACAGTGGATTTGTTTTGTGTGAGTGTGCGTGCGCGTGTACGTGCACAAGCATACGAGCATGCACGTACTCACGCATGAGCGTACCCACGTGTGCCTGTGCGATCACGTGTGCGCACGTGCACGGGGACGTACGTGTACACACGCACGTGTTCATGTGTGTGATAGTGCAATGGAACCAAACGTATGGAACCAAATTTGCACTCCAAATGGAACCAAGCTGCACTCTAAATGCAGTGCAACACAAATGGGAAGAATTAATCCATGTCATGTGACATACAAAGCACCAATCAAATGACAAGGATCCACTCATCCATTATATAAACATCAATAACTAATAATGGTGTAATGGACCATTCTTGATCCATGACTGATATGGATCTTTTCCCATGGTTCTGCATGGATTCATTGTTAATTGTTTATAAAATAGTGTGAAATGCAGATTCATGGTCACAGATCATAATTTTATCAATAATAAACTGCATAGGTCTTGTTGTAAAGTTGCAGTGAAATCCAGGTGTGAGTGGAGAGAGAGCTGTTTCAATAAACAGCCTCTGCCCTTGTTTTCCCCTTTTTGTGGTTTTCCGTCTGCTTCGGCTTTGATTTATTAGTATTTTCATCATGATTTATTCTGTCATGTTTTTCTTGTCACTTTGTTCTTATGATTCACTAGTTATTTTATTTTCATCATATGGTTATTTTCTGTTTTGATTTGTCACTTTGTTTTCTTTGTTACTTTTTACTTTGGCCTTCCATTCTGTTCTAGTTGTTTTCAGTCATTGTTTATTTAGTTATCACTTGTTCCTCTTGGTTATAATATTTGTTGTACTATTATGTCAGGATTTGTTTTGGTTATTGTTTGTTCACTGCTTTTTCTTATGGTTTGTCTTACTGCTTTGTTTTCTTTAGTCAGTTTGTGTTTAATGTCATTTTAGTATTTTGCTCCATGTCTCGTGTTCAAGTCCGTGTTGCCAGTTCATGTTTAGTTTAGTTCTCATGTTCATGTTTGATTCCTGTTCGGTAATATTATATTCAGTCGTAGCTTTGTACTTATTTCTGTTTCACTCCACATCCTTCACTTGTGCTCCTGTCCTAGTCCGCTCTCACGCCCAGTCAGTTATGTTCACTTCATGCCCTGCCTTTATGTTTTTCCCTCACTTTGATTGAGTCGGTTTTGTTTCCATTCACTCACGCTCTTGCACCTGCTCCCGTGTCTTTGTCTATTACATCACGCCAATTCCCTTCACTCCCTTCCTCACACTTTTGCCCCTGTCTTACTCTTTAGCCAGAAGCCACACCCCCTTCTAGATTGTTCCTCATATGCACCTTGTTAACTCCTGCCTTATTTAAACACCTCCCAGCCACCACTTACCTGCCAGTTTGTCATTGTGTGTACACATCCTAGCGCTTGTTTTCAGTCCTGTTTTGCCTTGCCGTGTTTTTTGAATTCTGCTCTGTTTTTGACTACTCCTTTTGCCTCATCCCTGAAGTCAGTGTTTGCTTGTGCTCCGAACCCTGCCTGAATCTGACTGCATTTTTGACTGACCCTGTTTGTACAACCCCTGGCAAAAATTATGGAATCACTGGCCTCGGAGGATGTTCATTCAATTGTTTAATTTTGTAGAAAAAAGCAGACATGACACAAAACTAAAGTCATTTCAAATGGCAACTTTCTGGCTTTAAGAAACACTATAAGAAATCAGGAAAAAAAATTGTGGCAGTCAGTAACGGTGACTTTTTAGACCAAGCAGAGGGAAAAAAATATGGACTCACTCAATTCTGAGGAATAAATTATGGAATCACCCTGTAAATTTTTATCCCCAAAACTAACACCTGCATCAAATCAGATCTGCTCGTTAGTCTGCATCTAAAAAGGAGTGATCACACCTTGGAGAGCTGTTGCACCAAGTGGACTGACATGAATCATGGCTCCAACACGAGAGATGTCAATTGAAACAAAGGAGAGGATTATCAAACTTGTAAAAGAGGGTAAATCATCACGCAATGTTGCAAAAGATGTTGGTTGTTCACAGTCTGCTGTGTCTAAACTCTGGACCAAATACAAACAACATGGGAAGGTTGTTAAAGGCAAACATACTGGTAGACCAAGGAAGACGTCAAAGCGTCAAGACAGAAAACTTAAAGCAGTATGTCTCAAAAATCGAAAATGAACAACAAAACAAATGAGGAACGAATGGGAGGAAACTGGAGTCAACGTCTATGACCGAACTGTAAGAAACCGCCTAAAGGAAATGGAATTTACATACAGAAAAGCTAAACGAAAGCCATCATTAACACCTAAACAGAAAAAACAAGGTTACAATGGGCTAAGGAAAAGCAATCGTGGACTGTGGATGAGTGGATGAAAGTCATATTCAGTGATGAATCTCGAATCTGCATTGGGCAAGGTGATGATGCTGGAACTTTTGTTTGGTGCCGTTCCAATGAGATTTATAAAGATGACTGCCTGAAGAGAACATGTAAATTTCCACTGTCACTGATTATATGGGGCTGCATGTCAGGTAAAGGCACTGGGGAGATTGTTGTCATTACATCATCAATAAATGCACAAGTTTACGTTGATATTTTGGACACTTTTCTTATCCCATCGATTGAAAGGATGTTTGGGGATGATGAAATCATTTTTCAAGATGATAATGCATCTTGCCATAGAGCAAAAACTGTGAAAACATTCCTTGCAAAAAGACACATAAGGTCAATGTCATGGCCTGCAAATAGTCCGGATCTCAATCCAATTGAAAATCTTTGGTGGAAGTTGAAGAAAATGGTCCATGACAAGGCTCCAACCTGCAAAGCTGATCTGGCAACAGCAATCAGAGAAAGTTGGAGCCAGATTGATGAAGAGTACTGTTTGTCACTCATTAAGTCCATGCCTCAGAGACTGCAAGCTGTTATAAAAGCCAGAGGTGGTGCAACAAAATACTAGTGATGTGTTGGAGCGTTCTTTTGTTTTTCATGATTCCATAATTTTTTCCTCAAAATTGAGTGATTTCCCTCTGCTTGGTCTAAAAAAGTAACCGTTACTGACTGCCACAATTTTTTTTCCTGATTTCTTATAGTGTTTCTTAAAGTCAGAAAGTTGCCATTTGAAATGACTTTAGTTTTGTGTCATGTCTGTGATCTGCTTTTTTTCTACAAAATGAAACAACTGAATGAGCATCCTCCAAAGCCGGTGATTCCATAATTTTTGCCAGGGGTTGTACCTCCACTCCGCTGATTGATCACCAGTGTACCGAATCTCACCCTGAAATAAAGATGACTACTGCTTTTACACAGAAACCTGATCTGGGAGTCTGCATTGCGGGTCCAGCTGCTTCGGGTGGCTGGCACGCGCCTGTCATGACAGTAGACAGTGTGAATATGCTACCAATTGTTCTAGGTTGTTCTTGTCATTATTTTGGCCTGATCAGGGCGTTGAGGCCATTTTCCCCCCTTTCTGTTGTTCTCTTTCTGCCCCAGCTTTGATTTATTAGTTGTTTATTTTCATCATGGTTTATTCTCTGTTATGTTTTACGTTGTCACTTTGTTTTCTTTACTATTTACTTTGGCCTTTTGTTTTGTTGTAGCTTTCTTCAGTCAGTTGTGTTTTCATTTATTGTCCATTAATTTATCACTTGTTTATCTAGTTCCTCTCATTTGTAATATTTGTTGTGCTGTAATGTCAGGATTTGTTTTCTGTTATTGTTTAGTCACTGCTTTTCTTATTTTTTTTTTTACTGCCTTGTTTTCTTAAGTCAGTTTCTGTTTAATTTAGTTGTAGTATTTATCTCTGTTTTCTCATGTAGTTTTCATTAGGTTCTCCCTTGTTTATTTTACTATTGTCACCAGTTTAGTTTTGCTTTAGTATTTATGCTCCATTTTCCCATGTTCTTGCCCAGTTCGTGGTTGTGTTATTCTGTCCTCAGTCTCTGTTTTACCTTTGTTCATCATTGTCTGTTTCCCTCACGCCCCTCCGAGTACGTTCCCACTCCACAGCACTGCACCTGCTATTGTCTTTGTCTCACACTTTGATTCTGTCCGCTCTGTTTTTTTTTTTTCACTCTCACTCTTGGCACCTGCTCATGCATCTCTGTATCCTACATCACTTCACTTTGTACACTCTCTTCCTCCCCATCTTGCACAGTGTTTAATCTTTGTTCACTAGCCATGCCCCTGTCTAGATTGTTCCTCACTGCACCTTGTTAACTCCTGTCCTATTTAACCACCTCCCTGCCACCACCTTTCCTGCCAGTTTGTAGTCATTTCTACACATCCTAGCTCTTGTTTCCTGTCCTGTTTTATCTTGCCGTGTTTTTTAAAATCTGCTCTGTTTTTGACTACACCTTCTGCCTCATTCCTGAATACTGTCTTTGCTCATGCCATGAACCTCTGCTTGATTATGACTGCGTATTTGCCTATCCCTGTTTGTACCTTTGCTCCACTGACCTGACAACCTGTGTACCAAACATGAGCCTGAATTAAAGATGACGACTTCTGTTACACCTAAGCCTGGTCTGGGAGTCTGCATAGAGGGTTCACCCTCTTTGGGTGCCTGGCACCCT
This sequence comes from Thalassophryne amazonica, assembly GCF_902500255.1. NCBI lineage: Eukaryota > Metazoa > Chordata > Actinopteri > Batrachoidiformes > Batrachoididae > Thalassophryne > Thalassophryne amazonica. Next base: position 26,600,801 of record NC_047111.1, on the reverse strand, counting down.
CCCGGCTTGTCAGTTCTATTTTGTTTTAAAATATTGTTCACACATTGGATACCTTTAGGACCGTAACCAAACGTTCCTTGTTTTCATTGTGCTTTAAGTTATTTTTCACCACGGAAATTGAAGTCATATTTGTGTCACTTTTTTTCTGTGCCGATCCAAATAATGATTCTTTCAGAGACATTATTGTTCTTTAATTTGACACAAAATAAATAGATCCTCATCATTTCATTTTTGGATCCTATGGCATTCATGATTTGGCTCATTGTATGGGTGACTTCACCAGCGTTGCATTATTGGTACTATTTACCGTGCATTTTTCTCCCCTCTGTTTTGAACTATTGCATGGCTCAACTGTGGGTCAACTGAGGTGCTTGCTGTCCGGAGTCAATTGCTGAGTCTGGCTGTGCTAACTGAGATGTTGATTCCCAAGATAGTACTAAACAAATCTGGCTGATTGGCCACTTGAAAGTCCAAGATGGCCACCTAATTGACCTACCAAAAAATTACTTTTTGCATAGAAATGCTCCTGACAGAATGGATCTGTTTTACAGCATCAGGGAAATCCAAGATGGTGCCTAATTTCACAATGGCTGCCAAATTGAGCCCAAAATCTTTTTTCCTAACAAAATGTTGTTACTTCTTCGATTTGTGTGAACTTGGTGTCAAATTGTAGGTTTTCTGGCATGTTGGATTAAATTTTTCATGTTCCAGCAACAACATCTCTTAGTGGCCAGCAGATATCAAAAAATACAACACAATATATTTGACATTTAACACCTTTTTAATCGGGCTACATGCAGTAGTTTCAAGAGATGAACACATGCTGGGTGGAACTCATTAATACGAAATGTAAAAAACTTCACTCTGATTTGGCACATGAAATATATTAAATACCATGAATAGCAAATAAAGTGTAACTAAATGGAGTTTGACATCAATATCATTTTAATCAATCAAATTGGAGCATTTGTATGTAAAAATTGATGTTTGACAGGTGTTTGCTGTTTGGTGGCCATCTTGGAAAATTATTGTAATCTTGAACTTTCAAGTGGCCAATCAGCCAAATATGCTGAGTAATATCATGCGACTCACCATGTTGTTGCTTCTACCACCAAATGCATGATTTTTCTACGATCTTCTCCACTAAGAGGCATTAGCTAAGGTGCATTATATCTCTGGCCATTTTGAAGTATTTGGCTCACCATATTTGGGCCTTTCTGCCATCGTCTCTGCCAGTGTGATGACGTGGGAAACATTCAGACTCAGTAATGCTAACATTTTACCTGTTGACGCCATGGTGATAATCGGTGTGAGACCTGCGTTGTGATCTGGCTTCACGTTCGTGTCATTGATGTTGTTACGGACGTGCACCCTACCGTGTGTGTGTGTGTGCGCACGTGTTTTATTGTGTCCTGATCTCAGGGTGTGACTCATCACCATGACGCAATGCCGAGCAGTGATGATTAGCTCATCCCTCAGATGCTGCATGTGATTGGTTACTTCCTCAGGTGCAGAGCTGCTTCACGCTTTGTGTGAAGAAGAAGGGAAAACTGAGATCTGAAGGTGTGACGTTGTTTCCACATTATTCTGTGGACTTGTTATTTTTTTATGACTACAGCTCTCTGCATTCACATCATGACAGTCATTTGTGATTCTTCAGCAAAATAAAATCCCAGCTTATCAGTTTGTACATAAGTCTTAGTAACCTGGAATCGGGAGAAAATGAAGAACACATATTTGGAATTTATTATATTTTAATGTGGCAGTCCTGTGCATGCAGTTTCTGCATGGAAGGAAATTGAGATAAATCAGGAGAAACAGAAGTTGGCATCCTTTGTTTTCTCTTAGTCTGTGTGTGCCTTGGTGAAGTGCCGTCTCAGCCACAAGCCAGTGTGCTTGTTTGTCCTTTTTGCGCTCTGCTGTCAGGCAGTGCTATGGAAACAGGAGTGAAGATGAAACACACAGGAACTGTTCATTTGACAGTGGATGCAACACAGACTCTGTGGACCTTTTGATCAAATCGGGGTGTCAGATATCATCTAATTAACTGCTAACAGCCGGCCCACAATCTAATACGGAGCTGAATATAGACGAGTCCTGCTGCTGCAAATCACATTGTTGGTCAGGTCACACTGATGTCAATAACTGATGTTTTTGTTCTTGTGGTAGCAGGTGGTCGTAGGCAGTCAGACAACATCGCCCACGTATTCAACAGGACAAACCGTTTCGCTGACAGTGGAATCAAACAAAATCCACTTTTCTGCAATCTGTCTTTAAAGAGCAAATTATACAAATTGCCTTCTCACAATTACCCCCGCAGACAGAAACCTGAGCTGACAATATGCAGTAATTGAAGAAAATTATTTTGCATTGAAAAGAAAAAAGCCTCAAAACAGATGTGGCAGGTAGGAGATATTTTGTATTGTCTGCACGTTTAGGTCCCTGGCTTGCATCCGACGCAGCGTTGGTCCACAGTGCTGTACAGGTGTCATTGCCAGTTTCCACTCCTAAAATTCAGCAGCGTGTTCCTAAAATTGCAATTTACCTGCAGTCATTTTTGTACGCATGGGCATGTTGGTCTAAAAGGGTCTAGTGGTAGAGCTGGAATGTCCACATCATCCATCCAAAGTAAATGTTTGTGCCTGAGATCAGTGGTTCTCATCCCTGGTCGCAGGTTCTACCTGACTGACATATTTTCTGTCTCTCCACAAATCGACCACAAGCTGATTCAGGTGTGCTCTGCTCAACCAATCAAGAACTAACAAACACCTGAATCAGCCAATCAGTTGTGGGTAGAGCAGCTAGAGGTATCACGATAAGTTCCCAGAGGCTTTAGGTCAAGCACTATGTTTCTTTATCTTGGGTGTTATGTTGTCATGTTCACAGTGCACATACACCCTGATTACCTGTCACCTGCAGCAGTGTATTCAACTCAGCTCACATAGAAGTGTGTGTGTGTGTGAGACGTGTTACTGGCAACCATTGGTGTGCACTTGGTGTCATTTAAGGTGTTGGGCTTCCTGGTCAGTGTTTTATCGACTTTTTCTCTGACCCCCCCCCCCCCCCCCCCCACACACACACACACACACACACACCTTTTATTATGCATTTAGAGTTTTTGAGCAACCTGGTGCTTTCCAGCCTCTCATACAGAAGGTGTGTGCATGGTATGTGCGTAGCATGTTAGCGAGAAGACCATGCAAAGATAGAGGTTCAGTGGCGAGTGTTTTGGATCTTACCAAACTCTTGCAACACCTTGACCAGCAGCAGTAAACTAAACATGAGTTCACACTTATCAGAAATACAAAGCTTCATCTAACTACTGCACTGCTTCACCTCAGGGAGCTTTGGTGGCCACTTTCCACTGTATGCTTTGACAGGTTTGCTCTAATATATTCGCTTGCAGAAACCTTTTTTGGTCTTGTACTGGTGCATGTGTGTGTATGTGTGTTTGTTTGTGGTGCACACTCCGGCTTTGAGGTGATGATTGGTGCACTCGGATCGATTTTATGTCAGGACACGCAAAGGCGGATAAACCTTTGCACGCACTGCCCACTTCTACTTTCAGTTTACATGTGCTGCATTATGATGACGAGGACTTGGACGTGTCCTGTTCTGGGGTTTAGATTGTCTTTACAGATAGGAAGATGTGAAGAATGGAACAGGCACAGACATAATCTCAAATGACTGAATGAAAGTATGTTTGGCAGTACTTCTTATAATTACAACATGGGAGAACATTGTTTTTTCTTTTGATATTGCTATTTTTAACTTGATTTATTTTGATGGCAGTAGGCGCCTCCTTGATTCATCGCTAAATGTTCTCTGTGGGGAGACACGTTGTTGAACAGCTGTGCACAAAACCAAATGCAAGTCTCTTTTTGCTTTCATCTGTAAAATCCCACGGCAAATGTGATTTCCCGCATTTGACCTGCCACAGTCCCCTCGCAGGGAGGTGCAGTCCTTTATATGCTTATGGCCAGGCGGCTGTGTTTCATGAGATCAGGCGAGAGCCCTAATTTATTATACCTTCACGAGCAGCATTGTTAAAGAGCTACTCCTGAAGAAAAGCCCCAGGAGTATCTCTGGGAGTCAGGGAGGCAGACAAAGGTGGAGGGCGGCAGTGATGGAGGATGGTAGGGAGGCGGCACACAATGCAGAGTGTCGGAGGAGCTGCTGGGTCGGCAGGGCGCTTCAACCTCTGCATTCTTTGTTTGTCTTTCTGCTGCCAGAGCCCATTTGTGGATTAAAGCAGTAGCAGTTGTGAACGATGCTCTGTATGACTTATGGATATGGTAGGAGTGAGTCCTCACACTGCACATGAATTATATATATTTCTCAGAAAGCTTGTTTTTACCATTGACATTAACGTGGAGTGAAACCTCGGCTATGATGATATAAAGGATGCCTGATATGTGTCTTTTCTTGTTCGACACACCATATCTGAATGTGAGATGGTGGTGAAAAGCAGCACATGCTTTTTGCACAGCCTGATTATGTCTTTGGAATGGATAGCAATGGCTGTGCAGACTGACAGCTGTCTGACTTTATCTGGCAGGCTAGTCTGCATAATGCACTGCTGTGCCGCTTTAATATCACGCTGCTAGTGCAAAATAATTTTTCTGCTGCGCTGACAAAAATAGAAACAGAAACTCTGAGGCTTTTTGTCCTGGTTACAGGACAGAATTAGATGAAAGTGTAATGCTCCTTGTTTTGTGGACACTGTTGTTGCTTTGTGGTTCCTACAACGTGCTGTTTGACAGTTTGGAGTGTTTGTGCTGCTTCAACTTGTAAAACATAAAAATAAATACATGGAATAAAATGAAACTGAATAAATAAATGCTACAAATCTACAGCCTTCACTGATTCCCTTCTGGCATCGTTGCATGTGGTCAATAAGAGAGTTTTAATGAACGCTTCAAGCAATTTGTGTAATCTGGAGTAAGTTCTTCTCATTTTTAATTTAATGCCAACAGTGTCAGTGCTACTGTTTCCCTTTGTAATTAACATGAGTAAAGGTTTGATACATGGAGTTTTCTGCTGTTGAAGTGCAAAAGATGAAAGAGCAAGTTCCAAATTAATGGTTTAATTTCTTCAGCACTTTTTGATGAAGTCCAAAGCTAAGCAACAGGTAGGCTGCGCTGAGCCACAGTGCCCTGTGCAAACATTAATAAACCTACCACTGGCAAATGATGCTTTTCTGCAGAAGCCTTCTACAAAGTACAGTGCAGTGATTGTCCCCTTTAACATTATGACCCCAAAGTCTTCTCAGAGTCACTATGCCTAACACACATACCAAGTTTGGTGACAGTAAGGCAAATAAGAAAGACATCATCATTACACTCACAGCATTTTTACAAAGTATGCTCCAGTGACCTTTAACCTTTTTGCACCAAAATCAGCATACTTATTGGGGTCGATATTCTCAAGATGTGTTTGGTGACAGTCATGCAATTAAAAATGAAGTTAATTGCGCTCACAAGAATTTTGCAAAGTATACTCCTCAGACCAGGCAGCACAGTGGATTAGTGGTTAGCACTGTTGCCTCACAGCGAGAAGGTTGTGGGTTCAATTCCTGTGGCCTTTCTGTGTGGAGTTTGCATGTTCTCCCCGTGTGTGCGTGGGTTTCCTCCGGGTGCTCTGGTTTCCTCCCACATCCAAAGGCATGCGGGTTAGGTGGATTGGAGTCTTTAAATTGTCCGTAGGTGTGTATGTGGGTATGTCTGTGTTTCTTTGTCTGTTTGTCTGTCAGACTGGCGTCCTGTCATGGGTGTACCCCACCTTGCGCTCTATGGCTGCTGGGATAGGCTCCAGCCCCCCGCGACCCTTAATTGGACTAAGCAGTAGAAGATGAATGAATGAATGACTCCACAGACCTTGACTTGTGACCGTTTGACTTCAGAGTCAAGAGCCTTCTTGGGGTCACCATGCTTGACACACATACCATGTTTGGTAACAATCAGGTAATTAGGAAAGATGCTATTGCACTCACAATAGTTTGTATACAGTATGCTCCAGTGACCTTGGTGTCAAGAGGCTTCTTGGGGTCAGTATAACTAACGCGCATAGCAGGTTTGATGACACATGCAGTTACAAAAGAAGCTACCTTACTCAAAAGATTTTTACAAAGCATGCGCTTTTGACCTGTCATGGTCTGTATAGGACATAAGAACAAAAACGGCAACGCATTTAACCTGGGATGTTTGATCCATAGTCTGTTGTCATGTTACACTTGAAACTTGCTTTAGTCAGTACGTTAGAGCCTTAAGTAGGTGGGGCTACATGGCCACAAAATCGAGGCGTGAGTTCCAAAACTGTAGGAATTCTTGTGCAAAGATCGTAGTGGTGCATGAAGGCATAAGAAATACAGCTAAACTTTGCCAGACAAAGATATTTTACAAACTTATGTTTTCTGTTATTACCGACTACACCTGAGTATAGGTAAGTCCCATGACACGACTGCTTGTGCACGTCCACCTTACAACTCAGCTCCATGCTGTCTGTACTCTATTGCCATACATTTCCAAAGCTGTTATTACAACATATTCTCATGAAGATAACATGTCAAAACTGTCTTCTGCTGAAGATTTCATTAGGATTTTCATTAGGATTTTTTTCATTAGGATTCATTTATGGCATGGCTTTATGTTGCAGAGGAGAACCAGGAGTCTTCTGTTCAGAGAACAGTAGGTCCCCATCACTGCATGTTGTAACCACATGTCCACTGTCATCTACTTTTGCCCCATTTATATCACGCATGCATATGATGTCTATGCTTTTGCCAGAGCAATGAGGGGAGCGGTGTGCATCACACACGGAGCATTATGCTTCACGGAGGTGTACACCTCACGGAGCTGTACACCTCATGGAGTTGTGTGCCTCATACAGCCTTGCATCTCATGGAGCCGTGCTCGTCCCCCCGCACACCACTACTGCAGACTGCTCACATGTGTACTGCCTACTTTGGTCAGTTTTTACCCCACTCCAATTAAATTGCTCAGCATTTGCTCCAAAACATCCTGCATTGTATTTTAATTTTTAGCTTAAACTGTAGCCTAGTATCAAAATAACTGAGCAGCCAAATCCACATTCAAGCAGAATTGATTTATTTCAAGTTGCATGGAATAAAAAACAAAGCATCTGTAAAATTAACATACAATATGCATATTTCTCCCCTAACTGCACAAATGATCTAGAATTAGGGGTCTCCAAATGGTTCAAAATGCTGCAGCCAGACTTTTGACACTAAGCAGAAAGTTCGACCACATTACACCCATCTCTTCACTGGCTTCCTGTCCCGGTGAGATCAGATTTTAAGGTTCTGCTACTAACCTATAAAATTATTCATGGACTGGCACCTCCCTACCTAGCTGACCTAATTAAACCTTACATACCGGCCCGGGCTTTACGTTCTCAGGGTGTAGGACTACTTTGTGTCCCTAAGGTGAATAAGAAGTCTGCGGGTCACAGAGCTTTCTCTTATCGTGCCCCTGTTCTGTGGAATGATCTCCCTGTGTCAATAAAACAGTCAGATTCTGTGGAGATTTTCAAGTCCAGACTTAAGAGGCACTTATTTTCCCTTTCATATGGCTAGCATACTGGTACAGTTTTGTTTTACGGTTTTTACTCTTTTAATTCATTTATTAGTAATTGGAGCGGGCTGCGGCCTCAACTTCACCTAAATTCTGCGTCTTTTAGTGAAGTTTAGGGCTAGTGGCCGGCGATCACCTTAGTACTTCTCTGTTTTTGTTGTTGTTTAATGCTGGCAAATTATACAAATTATACAATATTTTTTGTCTTTCTGATGCCTGATTCTGTTTTTTCTCTCTGTTTAAGGTGCAGCTCCATCCAGAGATGGGAGTTGTATTTGTGTGGTCTGCTTGAGATTTCTTCCTCAGAGGGAGATTTTCCTTACCACTATTGCTCTGGGTGTTGGTAAGGTTAGACCTTACCTGTGTGAAAGCTTTGAGGCAACTCTGTTGTGATTTGGCGCTATATAAATGAAAATAAATTGAAAATTGAAATTGAAATTATTCATGTTTTGTGGCTCATGATGAGGCCCGTCAGCCATGGTCTCTTTGTGGGAGGCATTGTAACAGCGAGCCAGCCAGTTAAAGCAAAGCAACAACATTATTCAGTCCAGATAGTTTGGAAGAATAAACTGAATTAATTTCCCTTTTTCTTCTGAAATATAAACTGAAAAGTTAAAGCATGCTGATCTACATTTGTGTTGTGTCACTGTCCCTGTATGAGATCAGGCCATTGCATGCAAGTATAGGCAGACAACACCACCAGCCTTTTACAAAAGTTGGCATTTTTTATGAATTAGTGGAAAATTCTGTGAATGAGATGTGCGCTGAATAACCACGCCGCTTATGATTGTTTCAAATATATAGGGATCTCACCAGGATCTTTTAGCAGAGTTAATGGGATGGGAAAAATCATCTTAAAAAGCTGGGGGTTTGAGGGCTGCTTCAGTGGTGCCCTGGTGGGGAGCCTGGGTGGGCAAAGCCCCCCCCTGAAGCTTATGCATTATGGCTTATAAAGGGCCTTCTTTGTCCATCTTATTATACCATATAGCTCTAGAATGAAGTTAAGTAGACCACAATATTTTTACCTTTTGACATACCATGTTTACAAAATATTGGACAATCAGGTACTTAAGCTCACAGTAACACCCAAATAATGAGCTCACAACATTTATTGAAACTAAAACAGTTACATGTACATTTCTATCATAGATTTGATGAAAGAATGATCAGGCAAGAATGTCAATTCTTCTTTTATTCATCTTGGCCCAGTTGTTGCAAGCTGACTTAAAGCTGAATGTTTGTGCCTCATCTCTTTCAATAGAAATCATAAAGAGGTTACCCAGGGTTTCTTCTTTCAGTCTGTTTTGGAGGGGGGTCTTGATGCTCTTCATAGTGGAAAAGCCCGGTTCACAGTCTGAAAATATAAGCTGAAACCTCAACCTTGGGCTGATAGTCATTTAATAAGTTTTTTTTTTCAAGATGCTAATCATGTTGTCCTCAACCTCATTTTCTTCAAGTCAGTGGTATATTAACACCAGGTATAGTATAATATAATACCAGGGTAAATAAAATAAATCATATGTGAAACTGTTGTTAGTTAAGTAAAGTTGAAAAGATATTCAAAGATTTGACCTTCCGGAATCAATAACTTCAAAACAAATCTCCATTTTAAATCAAATGACACCTCTTTCCAAACGTTGTTGTGGGCTGGGGTGTTTGGCTGGTTTGATTTTTGTTTTCTGTTTCTCCCACCAGGTGGTATGCATTCAGGACTGAGTGGCTGAGCATCAGGACCTCACCCTGAACACCTGAGGCTTGTTATCACGTGCAGGTCATCAGGACTCACAGCTGTGGTGTATTTTGTCTTAATCAGAGATTGCTGCATTTAAACCTTGAATGCACAGTGTGTGATTGCCAGAGACTCGACCTTGTGAACAGACGTGTGAGATCGACGTCAGGAGAACAATCTCACCATCACGGACGCAGAGACCGCTCCAGGTTTGACGCCACAGTCTGTGAAGGAGGATTGGGTGAGGTCTCACGCTCTTCAGCACACTTCCTGAGGTAATTTGGTTTTGGTGACTTTTATGAAGTAATGACAGTGGATTTGGTGTCCCTCACACCTTGTGTTAGTGAGCTGTCACGTTATGCTAATTGTCTAATCAGCTTCTGCTGCAGTGGAGATTTGAACTGAATTGTTCCGTGCCTGCAGGGTAAGAAGCTGATGTATAGATTTAAGCCAGGAAGTGTTTGCTGATTGCGTGCACCTTTGAGTTGTGTCTCTCTGTGTGGAGTTGGACTCACCTCATGTTTTCTTTCTTCACAGACTCGGTTTGTCACGGCCAGCTGGGGGGTGTCGGCAGGGTCCCTGGGTCCGAACTACTGTTGCTCCGGACCGTTTGCGCTGTTGAGAGCGCGCCGTGTTTTCACCTCACCAGACCGCGGACATTTTTGGTTGTTTAGCACTACACTGTTATGTTTATTAAATTCTGTTATCTTTTGAACCGTGCTCTGCTTATTTTATGCTGGCTCCTTTCAAACGCTGGGTCGGTACTCCGACCGCGTCCGAAACATAACACATTGTTATACAGACAACAAACTAAAACCGACCAAAACCTTTGTTTTCCCCCAAGTACAAACAGAGGGAGTTCATTGATGTCTCATGTAAGTTTGGTGGCACTACATGATATTAATAAAATGTTTTTGAGATTTTATTCAAATTTATAACAATAAAAAAATCCCTGAAATTATATAACAGCATCTTTTTACAATCTCAGTGCTGTAGTACAACCAGAGGGAGTTCATTGATGTGTGATGTGAGTTTGGTGGCACTACAAACCATAAATGTGACGCTGTTGAGTGTTTATCAAAGCATTTCTTTTCACCGTGGTAATTTGTTGACGGTCCTTAAGCTCCGGTCTTGCAGCCAGCTGCATGTCAAGATCATTGTAATTCACAAAGAATGGAGGATGTCTCATTTTGGGGCAAAAAAATGGTTTTGGGTTGTTGTAGTTTGTTTCCTGTATTACAATGTTTGGAAGGTGTCATTTGATGTAAAACGGCAATTTGCTTTGAAGTTATTGATTCCGTAATCTTTGAATATCTTTCCAACTTTACTCAGCAGAGAACTGCAGCATTAGGCAGAGCAATGTTTAATCATTGAAGTCCCACAACAACACATGGAGGATATGATTATTATTATTATTATTGGTTCCTTTACATGAGGGACTGCAACTTCACTGTACAAACTGGCGAAGCAGGAGATATTAATGTTCCAGTCCACACGCCAGAGAAAGTTTGTGTGCTGTCCCATGAAAAAGGCACATTCATGAGGAACTAATTAAAACTGTCCTGTGTGAAACGGCATATGATTCTTGTATCTTGCCCGCAACAATAGAAAAGAGTCCCGGTTAGCGACTTTAATCAGCAGAAAGGTGAGTCATGATTGACATCGTTACATGGCTTTGACAGAGTTTGATGAATAAATTGTGGACCTGCTCCTTATGAATCAGATGCAGTGGGTCCAAATCAACGTAGAGAAATTATTATTTTGGCGTTATATTCCCTCGAAAACAACAAAACAGCCCAATTATAATGTAATTTTTCAGGCAGCAGCGTAAGGGGCGGTTACAAAATTAAACAAACTTAAAATTGACAAAATATTGAAGGAGGTCTGGTGCAACTTAATATGCTGCACAATAAATTAATCCAATGCAGATGACAAGAGATGTAATCCAGTTCATAAAAGCTTCCAGAAAGTATACATTTACACTTTGTCTCACAGTGCTAAAGGGCCTGACTCAGCTCTGTGCCTCACCAGATTAAATCTACTGGATGTAGTAACCTTTGAACACAGGAGCAAATGCTTTTCTATCCAATATTTATTGCTCTTTGAAAGCCAATAAATTGTCATTATATTATTATATCAATGGTATTATCATTATATCAATGGCAAAAATGGTGTTAAAATAATGTCAATTCTAATATTGTGATGTTGTGCTTTCTACAATCAGTTGTCACATATTGGCAAAGGGGGTGAATGGTTTTTCCGGGCGCTGTTTGTTGACATTGCAGGAAGACTGCATATGACTGACAGTGGCTCTCAGCTCAGGCAGCCAGACAGGCTGAGAGGGTTTGGCCTTTATTCTCCACACACCCCTTCTGAGACTTCTAATGTGCTTGGCATGCCTCATGGGCACTCTGCCTCATTGACACTGAACTGAATGTGTGCAGGAAAAGAGCGAACAAAGAGTTTTAAGCAAGAGTGTTTGATGCACAAACTGCTAAATACCCGTTTGGTCTGACGATTATGTTCTAATGTTTTTTGTTTCCCCAAAATTTGACGAACACTCTGGCAATATAGGGTGTATTTGGTCTTTGCGGAGCAACAAGACAGTTGTAGTGGAAACACTGGACACCAATCCTCCTCCATCCCTGACAGCTTTAATAATGTGTTGCCAACTGATGCTCTCAGTAGATGTGACACCAATGTGACACATTAAGAGGACCATGAATGTAATAACACTGTTGCTGTCGTGTCCAATTCACTCGTGTCATCTTATTTTGACAAAGATGGTTTCACATGTTTATGATATCCTTAAATAACACGTGTAGAAATACTGGACTGTTCCCAGTCTGTGGAAAAGCCTCAGCATGTCGACAAATCGATACACAGATAGGAACATAGTTGCATGATTACCATAGTTTTTGTTTATGTGGCTTTGGATATTGGTTGTGGTGTGTAGTACTTAAACTATGGAATAATTATGAAATGTTTACCTTTTACACTTGCACTTTAAGAAAAAAAAGATATCACACAATTTTAATTTTTCCTTTAGAGTTTTTTTTCTTTTTTCCAGGCACGTTGCCTTGGAATAATGTGAGGTGCTTAGAATGCAAAACCTAAAATTATGCAAAGTGCTCATTATTTATGTAATCCTATAATATTGCTGCAAAGCTGAGCTAACCCTCTGGAGTCTTGGGTATTTTTGGGCATTTTTGACTACTGTTGGTTTTACCTTCATAATTTACCTTAAATTAAATTTACCTGTTTGGTGTCATTTTTTTTTTCAGCAGAACCTCACCTGTGTGACGTTACAGTTTTTCTTTCATTCTGACTTACTGCATTAAAACAGTGACCCTAAAATCACCCAAACCCTAAAATTTGAATCAGAAAACATTATTTTTTTTACTGTGAAAACCAGAAATATGAACAATGAACCATTTTTATAACTTAGAAGGCAAAAATAAATTGTAAATTTCAAAAATAAATGTAAAATGTAGCATAAACAAAGTTAAACAACACTTCACATTAAAATGCAGGAAATGTGTTGGGAAAGTGTAGTGACACGGACCCACAACAGGGGGCGTAAATGAACGGACAATAGAGGGAGTTAAATTTGAACACTTTACTGTTGTGAATGTCACAACCACACACAGCAGATTATAGAATAAATACAAGTCAATGAATAAAGGTGTCGTGTGGGCAGGCTCGACGATAGGAGACGTCCGTCTGGAGAAGAACTGGAACCACACGATTTCCACCGCCACTGAACCCGAAGGATACTGGAGCCGCCAGGTCTCGAGTCCCCCAGGTGGCCACCGTCTCAGCGTGTCGGATCTGGTACTGCTGGCGAAGAGCAAAGACAGTCAAGTGTGGGTGTGTGTACACCCCGTAACAACAACAGTGGGAATTCCACCTCTACCTCTAACACACACTCGTGCAGCGTCTGAGTAGCCACTTATCTGGTGGGAAGTAGAACGAAACAGTCGCGGCCCACGCCGGTCCTCTGGGTAGACAGCTGCAATAAAGTAGCTCTTGAAATCACTTATTACAATACGCAGGCAGAGAAAGTTACCTCCAAAGAAGTACGATATCTCGGCGACGTGGTGGAGGTGTCATCCTGCTTTTATCCGGGGTGAAGTGCAGATGATCGGTGACAGCTGTCATAGTTGATGAGTGACAGCTGTCACCTCGGCTGTTCCTGTAAGGCGGCAGCGCCCCCTCGTGCCTGAAGCCCGCACTTCAGGCAGGGCGCCCTCTGGTGGTGGGCCAACAGTACCTCCTCTTCTGGCGGCCCACACAACAGGATCCCCCCTCAACGGGCGCCTCCTGGCGCCCGACCAGGCTTGTCCTGGTGGCGACGGTAAAAATCGGCCAGGAGGGCTGGGTCCAGGATGAAGCCTCTCTTCACCCAGGAGCGTTCTTTGGGTCCATACCCCTCCCAGTCCACCAAATATTGGAAACCCCGGCCCATTCGACGGACATCCAGGAGCCGGCGTACTGTCCAAGCTGGCTCCCCGTCGATGATACGGGCAGGAGGCGGCGCCGGACCGGGTGTACAGAGGGGTGAGGTGTGATGTGGTTTCAACCTTGACACGTGAAAGACTGGATGGATCCGCAGTGAGGCCGGGAGTTGGAGCCTCACTGCGGCGGGACTGAGGACCTTGAGGATCCTGAAGGGCCCTATGTATCGGTCCTTCAGTTTGGGGGAAGCCACCTGGAGGGGTATGTCCCGTGTGGATAACCATACCTCCTGCCCGGGCTGATATGCGGGAGCCGGGGACTGTCGACGGTCTGCATGGGACTTTGCCCTCGTCCGGGCCCTCAACAAGGCCGAACGGGCGGTGCGCCACACCCGACGGCATCTCCGCAGGTGGGCCTGGACCGAGGGTACACCGACCTCTCCCTCCACCACAGGAAACAAAGGGGGCTGGTACCCCAGACACACCTCGAACGGGGTGAGGCCGGTGGCAGAGGACACTTGGCTGTTATGCGCATACTCGATCCAGGCCAGGTGTTCACTCCAAGCCGTCAGGTGTGCAGATGTGGTACATCGCAGGGCCTACTCCAGCTCTTGGTTAGCCCGTTCAGCCTGTCCGTTGGTCTGAGGGTGATACCCAGACGAGAGGCTCACGGTGGCCCCCAGCTCCCGGCAGAAACTTCTCCAAACCTGCGAGGAAAACTGGGGACCACGATCTGAGACGATGTCTGTTGGTATCCCATGCAGACGTACGACATGGTGGACCAGGAGATCTGCTGTCTCCTGGGCCGACGGGAGCTTCGGGAGGGCCACGAAGTGGGCCGCCTTGGAGAACCGGTCCACTATTGTGAGGGTGGTGGTGTGCCCCCGGGACGGCGGGAGGCCCGTGACGAAATCCAGACCACTGTGGGACCAGGGGCGATGAGGCACAGGAAGCGGCTGAAGGAGTCCCTGTGCCTTTTGGTGGTCCGCCTTGCCCCTGGCGCAGGTGGTGCAGGCCTGGATGTAAGCCCAGACGTCAGCCTCCAGGGACGCCCACCAGAAGCACTGCCGGACCACTGCCACGGTCCTACGCACCCCTGGGTGGCAGGAGAGCTTGGACCCGTGACAGAAGTCCAGGATGGCAGCCCTGGCTTCTGGTGGGATGTATAGTCTATTCTTCGGCCCTGTTCCAGGATCCGGGCTCCGTGCCAGGGCCTCTCGGACGGTCTTCTCCACGTCCCAGGTAAGGGTGGCCACGATAGTGGACTCCGGTACGATGGGTTCCGGTGGATCCGACAGCTCGGTCTTGACTTCATGTTCATGCACCCGGGACAAGGCATCCGACCTCTGGTTTTTTGGTCCCGGGGTGGTAGGTGATCCGGAAGTCAAAACGGCCGAAGAACAGTGACCAGCGGGCTTGCCTGGGGTTCAGTCGCCTGGCCGTCCTGATATACTCCAGGTTCCGGTGGTCAGTAAAAACTGTGAAAGGCACTGACGCTCCCTCCAGCAGGTGTCTCCACTCCTCAAGAGCCTCTTTCACCGCTAGGAGTTCTCGATTGCCCACGTCATAGTTCCGCTCTGCTGGGGTCAACCTGCGGGAGAAATAGGCACACGGGTGAAGAACCTTATCGGTCTCTCCGCTCTGGGATAGCACGGCTCCTATCCCTGAGTCAGAGGCGTCCACTTCAACCACAAACTGGCGACTGGGATCGGGCTGCACCAAGATGGGTGCAGTCGAGAAGCGCTATTTCAACTCCCTGAATGCGGCATCGCACCGATCCGACCAGGTGAAGGGAACTTTTGGTGAGGTCAGGGCTGTCAGGGGGCTAACTACCTGACTATACCCCTTAATGAACCTCCTGTAAAATTTTGCGAAGCCGAGGAACTGTTGCAGCTTCCTCTGGCTCGTAGGTTGGGGCCAGTCTCTCACCGCCGCGACCTTGGCCGGATCCGGGGCGACGGAGTTAGAGGAGATGATAAACCCCAGGAAGGACAAAGAGGTGCGGTGAAACTCACACTTCTTGCCCTTCACAAACAGCCGGTTCTCCAACAACCGCTGCAGGACCTGACGTACATGCCGTACATGAGTCTCAGGGTCCGGAGAAAAAATGAGTATATCGTCCAGATACACGAAGATGAATCGGTGCAGGAAGTCCCGCAAGACGTCATTTACCAAAGCTTGGAACGTCGCGGGGGCGTTAGTGAGGCCGAACGGCATGACCAGGTACTCAAAATGACCTAACGGGGTGTTGAATGCCGTCTTCCACTCGTCTCCCTTCCGGACCCGAACTAGGTGATATGCGTTCCTAAGATCCAGCTTTGTGAATATTTTGGCTCCATGCAGGGGGGTGAACACCGAATCCAACAAAGGCAGCGGGTATCGGTTGCGAACCGTGATCTCGTTCAGCCCCCGATAATCAATGCATGGACAAAGACCGCCATCTTTCTTGCCCACAAAAAAGAAACCTGCTCCCATTGGGGAGGTGGAGTTCCGGATCAGCCCGGCAGCTAAGGAGTCCCAGATGTAGGTCTCCATCGATTCGCGCTCAGGTCGTGAGAGGTTGTACAGCCTGCTGGACGGGAACTCCACGCCTGGAATCAAATCGATGGCGCAATCGTACGGACGGTGCGGGGGAAGGGTGAGTGCCCGATCCTTGCTGAAAACGTCAGCAAGATCGTGGTACTCAACCGGCACCGCCGACAGATTGGGAGGGACTTTGACCTGCTCCTTAGCCTGGGAACCGGGAGGGACAGAGGATCCTAAACACACCCGATGGCAGGTCTCGCTCCACTGTACCACCACCCCGGACGGCCAATCAATCCAGGGATTGTGTTTTAGCATCCATGGGAACCCCAGAATCACACGGGAGGTAGAGGGGGTCACAAAAAACTCTATCTCCTCCCGATGATTCCCTAACACCACCAGAGTTACTGGTAGTGTCCTGTATGTGATTAAAGGGAGTAGGGTGCCATCTAGTGCTCGCACCTGCAATGGCGAAGGAAGCGCCACCAGATGGAGCCCTACCTCCCTGGCCCATCTGCTGTCTAGCAGATTCCCTTCTGACCCTGTGTCTACCAGTGCTGGGGCCTGAAGGGTTAAATCCCCGCTAAGGATTGTAACTGGGAGCCGTGTGGAAATATGTGTGTGTCCCACGTGAATTTCTTGGCCCAGCCTAAGCCCAGTTTCTAGGGGCGGGCATTGGTGTATAACCGTTCGGGGCAGTCTCTCAATTGGTGCTCAATTGAGCCACAAACAAAACACGCCCCGCGGGGAAGCCTCCTCTGTCTAGTCGGGGGTCTGAATGTGGCCCTGCTCGTGTCCATAGCTTCGTCAGCAGGGGAAGCTGTAGCCACACGGGGCGTAGAGGCCATGGAGCGTGGGAAGGGCGGACCACTTTCGGACCTGGAAGGAAGAGGGACGGCGCGTGCCCGGCCACACCCCTCGTCTCGTTCCCGACGGCATTCCTCCAACCGATTGTCTAACCATATAACAAGGTCGATAAGCCCATCTAATTCCCGCGGTTCATCCTTGGCCACCAGGTGCTCCGTCAGGACAGACGACAGTCCGTTTACGAAGGCGGCGCGGAGCGCAGCGTTATTCCAGCCGGACCTCGCAGCCGCAATGCGGAAGTCGACTGCATAAGTGGCTGCGCTCCGGCGTCCCTGTCTCATTGACAGCAGCACAGTTGAAGCGGTCTCTCCCCTGTTAGGGTGATCAAACACGGTTTTGAACTCCCTCACAAACCCAGTGTACGTATGAAGGACCCGTGAATTTTGCTCCCAAAGCGCCGTAACCCAAGCGCGTGCCTCTCCTCGAAGCAGATTAATTACATAAGCTACTTTACTAGCATCAGACGCGTACATGACGGGACGTTGTGCAAAGACGAGCGAACACTGCATGAGAAAGTCCGCGCACGTCTCCACACAACCTCCGTACGGCTCTGGGGGGCTTATGTATGCTTCAGGGGATGGTGGGAGGGGTTGTTGAACGACCACTGGAACATTCATATCCTGCACAGGGTCGGCAGGAGGAGGAGCTGCAGCAGCGCCCTGAGCGCTCGCCGCCACCTGTGTGGAGAGAGCCTCCACCCTGCGGTTCAGGAGGATGTTTTGCTCAGTCATCTGATCCAACCGAGCCGTAAAGGCGGTGAGGATGTGCTGCAGCTCACCAATCACGCCTCCTGCAGACGCCTGTGCACCCTGCTCTCCCATTGGTCGTTCAATTGCTGGGTGATGCCCCTCGGAGTCCATGACGCTGGCCGAGATATCCTGTTGGGAAAGTGTAGTGACACGGACCCACAACGGGGCGTAAATGAACGGACAATAGAGGGAGTTAAATTTGAACACTTTACTGTTGTGAATGTCACAACCACACACAGCAGATTATAGAATAAATACAAGTCAATGGATAAAGGTGTCGTGTGGGCAGGCTCGACGATAGGAGACGTCCGTCTGGAGAAGAACTGGAACCACACGATTTCCACCGCCACCAAACCCGATGGATACTGGAGCCGCCAGGCCTCGAGTCCCCCAGGTGGCCACCGTCTCAGCGTGTCAGATCTGGTACTGCTGGCAAAGAGCAAAGACAGTCAAGTGTGGGTGTGTGTACACCCCGTAACAACAATGGTGGGAATTCCACCTCCACCTCTAACACACACTCGTGCAGCGTCTGAGTAACCACGTATCTGGTGGGAAGTAGAACGAAACAGTCGCGGCCCACGCCGGTCCTCTGGGTAGACAGCTGCAACAAAGTAACTCTTGAAATCACTTATTACAATACACAGGCAGAGAAAGTTACCTCCAAAGAAGTACGATATCTCGGCGACGTGGTGGAGGTGTCATCCTGCTTTTATCCGGGGTGAAGTGCAGATGATCGGTGACAGCTGTCATAGTTGATGAGTGACAGCTGTCACCTCGGCTGTTCCTGTAAGGCGGCAGCGCCCCCTCGTGCCTGAAGCCCGCACTTCAGGCAGGGCGCCCTCTGGTGGTGGGCCAGCAGTACCTCCTCTTCTGACGGCCCACACAACAAAATGCTTCAGGTGTTTTTTGTGGCTTTTTACATGCAATAAGATGCCACACAAATTATATTTGTACCACTCAGAAAAACAATTCCAGTTCAATGCAAATCAGAAGCTCCAAAAATTTGTACAGATATTCCACCTCAATATCATGTGTATTTTTCCCTAATTCCTTGTTTATTGGTGTTGGTACAGACTGTCCTGACTGTTAGTGGCAAAACAACAACAACAACATAAAACAATAGAAAAAGGTGTTTTGGACATTGGGGGGGGGAGTCTCGACCTGGACTCCTGTGTTTTCTGCCCCTTGAGCCTGCTGATTGCTGGAGCAGTGTGTGTGTCCACCCTGCTGTTCTCCAGGACTCGGCGCTGGAGCAGAAGCGCATGAGCCCTGGAGAAGATGGAAAAAGAAGCACGTGGTCTGATCCACTGTGATCTGATCCACAGGTCGGTGGATCCACCTGCTGTTGTTCGTCCAGACCAGAACAATAAAGTCCACTTCATCATCAGACTGATCAGGCTGTGGTTTAGACTCTGATGATGCACTCCGCACTTTGATCGTCTTGATGCAGTTCAACATAAAAGAGAGAGACTTGACGCGCTGTTCCATATGTCTGATTATTTTGATGCACTAAATAAATAAAATAACTACACCACACACCCTAAAACACTCCACCACACACACTAAAACACACTCCAAGCACGGCAAATAACACACAACTTTCAAAACTGATTGCTTTTCGCGCTGCAAAACAAAACAAAAAACAAAAAAAATTGGATTGGGGATCATTGTTTATTAGGTAATATATTTTACAACAGTGATAAAGAAAAAGATGTGTATTTCTTTACTCATTTGCTGTCGCAGACAGAGAGAGATGGAAGAAAAGTCCTGTTCACACACACACACACACACACACACACACACACACACACACACACACACACACACACACACACACACACACACACACACACACACACAGGACAGTCATGTGTCGTCTGTGGGTTGGCATCAAACCCCATGTGGGGTTGGTGATTGTGATGGGTTATCGCCTGCATTTTCCACCAACGGTGAATACTCCTCTCTCTTGCAGCAGATTGAGGAAATGAGTTGTTTTTGCTGCAAGTGTCTATAAAACGTGCAGCAAATATGAGTATATTGTCCAGAAAAAAAAAAAACTTGCGTTAGTTATTAATCATAATTCAAGTTATACTTGGCCTTGGCCTATTAACAAAATTTAAAAAGTGATATGCGGGTTGAATTCCACACGTTTAACACACATTTAGACACCGAGTGTGCAGCGGACTGTGTGTTAAGTCTGCTTAATTAGGTCATGTGACTTTTGACACAGAGGCGTGTCAATTATACTCCAGAGGGTTAATCACTGGAAAAAAAACAAAAACAAAAAACTACTTTTCACAGTATTTCTCTTAAAGAAAACCCAGAGATGAAGATCATTCAGTTTTAGCTTCATTAACCTTCCTACCACCAACTGTATGCAGGCAAACAATATATTTGAGTATAATCAAATGTAAACGTGTATATTTGTCAGAATTGCCACAGTCATCCCTGACAGATATCAGGATGTATGTGTTTGTGCACACACTTTTTTCTTCAAAGTTTAAGTCCATGCTTGTCCACACAAAAGGAGGCCTGGCCGAATGTCGCCCACAGGTCACAAAATTTACCTGCCCTGATTCGAGTGCAGGAATGCAGTTGATGCAACAAGCTGCAACAACCCATCACGCAGATCATATCAACAATCCCAGTTTTATAGATTGTTTTAATGGCATTTTGCATTTAGCAGCACAGATGTCTGGTGTGAAACAGGTGTTTTCATGGGGCCGATGTTATGCGAACGGTGAGAGAGCGTTTCATGATAATGGATATCTCCAGGGTAATACCCAATTTCTATTGTATCAATAGGAGTCAGAATCTGGAGTAGGTGTCAGGTGATGTCTGACGCCTTCTGTTGAAAGGTTCGACTGCTAATATTAACTGATGCAGATATCCGTGTGAGTTTTTAATATAGCCATGTTGCTGTCAGATCACCACCAGTGCAATTAACAAATAATAATAATAAAAAGCCAATTATTATACTAAACTAATTATTGTATATAAACCAGCTTTTTGCTTGTGAAAAGATAAAAAATAATGTTTTGGTTTTAGGATTTATGGACAGTGGCTCATTGTTTGGTACATGGCAGCTGCGCCGGCCACTGCTGCTTTGGAATTCACTGTTTAGCCAAAAAACTGTAGAGGTCAGAAGATGCCACAGTTCAGTTTGTGTGCACAAGATACAATGTTTTGGACAATATGATTAATTAGGTTGTACATATGATTAACTCGGGGCTATTCATTGTGACACAGAGTGCAATATATTATTGTTGTGCATTTATGTGAGTAATAACAGACTAAAATGTACTTATTGAGCAATGGATCAATTTTGTTTGCTCAGAGAGATGTGTGCCTCCAGAGAAATTAATGTCTGGGCTGTATGCTGTGTGTATGTTAATTAATTAAGTTCTGCGCATAAATTAATCAAACCAGTGGGGGTGGATTAATGTTGGGTGCACACATAGCATGTCCAACCCAACATTCTTTTCCTATGTTTTCCTCCCAATGGCTTCTTTGGCACTCTGTGGCTGTGCTGTGGACAATTTCATGCGCACTTTAGAAATCAGGTCCTTTAAAAGCGCAGCTACTTTTCTTTCTTTAGGCTGCTCCGTTTCAGGATTTGTTAACTTGAATCCATTGGCTCAATTGCACTAATTGTACAAAACCATTTACCACTGAATGGTGCACAAAACAGTGCATCAGTGTGCAACATTCACTATCATGTACATATAATGTAGGCCATTACACAAGCATATTTTATATTTCCCTTCTTACAGTGTATATTTCTTTTTATTTCATTATTACATTTTTTATTACATTGCTTGTTATATTCTATTGTTCTTACCAGCATGCTTATTTTATGTTATTTCATTTTTCCCCCCACTTATATTTAGATACTTTATACTTAGTTATTTATATATATATATATATTTGGGCATCCATTGTGGGCAGCAAAGTAAGAATTTCATTGCACAAGGAAACATGTTTCTTTACTGTGCATATGACAATAAAAGCTTTGAATCTTGAATCTTTAAACAACATTTGAACAGGTGAGTGTGATGAATGGTACTATTATCATATCATTTTTTTGGTATCACTACAAACACCATGAAATATTGTGATATAATTTTAAGTCTATCTTCACTGGTTACTTCCCCAGCCAAATTCCGTAGCTGTGATAACAGATTTTACTTGGAGAGGCAGGATTTGGATGACGGAAAGTTTTTGATTACATATTGAGCTTGAGTTAGATGCTTTCACAGGATAGATTTGATTCATATTTTTGCTTTTTTTTTTTCCTGGTGATTTCCATTTGATTTGGAGTTTATTGAAACATTGCCTCATCCCAACCTACCTTGCAGTTGGTTAAGAAAAGTTTAACTGAGAACCGTAACCCACATTTTAGCCATACTTTTACCAACACAGTCTTAAAAGTAGCCTAACAGGAATGCATGTGGTGGCTTGTTTTTCTGATAGAATATTCAGATAGCATGGAGTTGCTTTCAAAGGAAAAGAAAAAGTTTTTATCATCCTGATACAGAATGTGTCTTGCCAGATGTTGTCCTGCTGGACTTTTGATGAGGTTTGGACCATATGTAGCATGGCTGGACTGGTGGACATCAATCTGTCTGACTGTTTCTGAAGTATGGCAGCCATTCTCTCTTCGTTTTGCTCGATGGATGTAAAAGATAGAGATGCTGCCTCCAGACAAATGCAACAGTATTCTTGCTCACTTGGACAATATGCATCCATGAGTTGGCAAACAGTGCTCCGTCTGATATTCTTCATGTTTTAGAGATTGTATTCACCTCATTTCAGGGTTTTAGAGGGGAATGGCTAATTTGTATGTAGTTTGAAATGTAAGCAGAATAATCATCTTTACTTGCATTCCTGTCACATTAGTTAAATTTCTGGTACTCACCCCCCCACCCACCAAAAAAAAAAAAAAGAGGTGAATTGTGCAGAAAAAAGAGGTTCTCGGAAATGCAAAAGCTAAAGTTAAGTAAAATTGATGATGTAACTTTGTGGAAAAGCCTCCCTCATCATGTGGTAAATGCTCCAAGTGTCATGACTTTTAAAAAATACTGTAATGATTTTTACAGTGTTTGATTTTTACTGTGATTAACAATTTCTTTAGCTGTGTTTGATGATGATTTTTACTGTGATATTTACAAGTTTTACGCTGTTATTTATGAATTTTACAATGATACTTTTTATGACTAATAAAAAGTATCATTGTAAAATTCATAAATAACTAATAGGGGGTGGTGGCCAAGTGGTTAATGCGCTTGGTTTCAGTTCAGAAGGTTCCGGGTTCAAATCCCACCTCTGCCACATTTCTCCATCTAATGTGGAGTTGCGTCAGGAAGGGCATCCGGCGTAAAACCTGTGCCAATTCAACATGCAGATCCACCTTGGATTTGCTGTGGCGACCCCGACTGCAAACAAGGGAGTAGCTGAAGGGACTTTTACTTTTTATGACTAATGATGTGTGCTTTTATTGTATTTTTGTACATGCTTTATACTTCACACTTTATACTTCCTATGATGTGCTCATGAATACCCAAAAACGAGGGTCGCTTATTTGCAGCTTCACTGAACATACAACCAACTCGATGGGTGCAAACAATACATTTGGACTAATTTAAGCAAAATTTGTTGTGCATACTTATTGTCAGAATCCCTTCCAGTCATCACGGACAGATTTGTGGGTGCATGTGCACTTTTTGGCTTCAAAGTTCTAGACACCTCTCTGGACTTGATATCAGATTCTGATGGCTCTCACCTTCTGTTGAAACCTCTGACTGCACTGATGCAGACAGCAGCGGGAGAGTTTATGTTGTGCTGCTGTCAGGTGATCACGAGTAACCTCAAGAGGCAAGGGGCTTGATGACCGAGTCAAACGGCATACGCACTAGATCGAATTTTACAGGGTTATTACACTCACAGGTCGAGATTGTAGAAGGTATTTTCACAGTAGTTGGTGGAAAAACCAATGAGCATATTGATATGTGCAGTTGTGGGTATTTCGGAAACCCCAAGGTAAAGAAAAGCCAGAGACTTTATTGACGTTCTTCTTTTTTGAAGAAAGATTATCTCACCCAAGTCCTTTTTTTTTGTACAGTTGTTTCTGAAACTCACCTCAGTGTTTCCACCACTTATGGTCATGTTGAAGCTTTATGTCAGAGTAGTTGCTGTCATTACTCAGCATCAGTGAGCCACATGTGCATCACTTGTCTGACCTGCTGTCATCTCCAAATGCAGCATCATGCCCCCTCTTCCCACTGAAAGGATTCTACTTTGTCTCATGGAAAACATGCTGGTTGACTGCTGCTTCTTTCTGCTTCAGTGCCTTTTTGCCAGACAAGCAGATCACATACTTACTCTCCCTTTGCCTCAGAAACCTTCTGGGACTTTTTGACTCTCACTTTCTTGGATGCAACATGAAAGGAGGAAAGAAGGAAGTCAAATCTTCATTTATCACTGTGTCCGATTCTCACTCGGTAAAAGTTGAAATGAACTGAACCTTCTGTCTGTGTCAGACAGTTTCCCTGGGAAATAGAGTGCACTGAATGAGGGGACAATGAAAAGGAGGAGCTGGCACAGCACTGGGCTCCAAACCAGCTCTTGCTGCTGAGAATGACCAGGTTGTTAGTCCTGAGATACATGAGTGTGGGTTTGGATACGGTGCATGTTCACGTGGCTTCCCAAGGACAGAGGCCTTTTACAGACACACTCGCTCATTATGGAGCAGATCTCAGATTGTTTATGACTTTAATGGGCCTGGACACGATCAGAACAACAAAGCGGGTAAAATATGCCACCCTGCTTCACAAATGTAATGTGTTCACTAGTCCAGGGTTCAATTTAGGGTTTGAAAATTTGGAGTCTCTTGGATTTCAAAGAATAGAAAATTGCAGTCCCCTTGTTGTTTGATGGAGTCCATATTAAGTCAGTGAATTTTGATGTTCAAATGTGATGTGCAGTTGAACACAACCCATTTGCCCTTCCTGCATGGCATGCATAGCATATTATTCTTGGATTTTTGTTGTTGTTGTTGTTGTTGTTGTTTTACAGGGGTGGTAGCCAAGTGTTCAGTGCACTTGGTTTTAGTGCAGAAGGTTCCCGGTTCAAACCCCACCCCTTGCCACCTTTCTCCATGTAATATGGACTTGTGTCAGGAAGGTTTTGCAAACCAGAAACCCTGGATAATGAGTGACGTGCGGCTCCTCACCAGAGCCTGTGACAGCATTTTCAGATCAGGGGACAAAGAGCTATACTCAGATCTACAGAGCAGTTCTAAAGAGAGGCATCAGGGCTGCGAAGGATGCATACAGCAGAATAATAGAGAGACGACAACCCACAGCAGGTGTGGTGGGGAATCCAGACCATCACTAGCTACAAGGGCACCAAGACCCCCACCATCAGTGCTGCTGCTTCACTGGCAGAGGACCTAAATGGCTTCTTTGCCCCACCTGCCTACAACAGCATCTCACTGACTCTTCACCAAAATGATGTGAGGAGAATACTACGCCAGGTAAACCACAGGAAAGCCACCGGACCGGACGGTGTAACTGGAAAGGTACTTGATGCGTGTGCCAGTCAGCTCTCAGGGATCCTCACTACAATCTTCAACATCTCCCTGACTCAAGCTGCTGTCCCAACCTGCCTGAAAACAGCCACCATCATCCCTGTGCCCAAGGCATCAGGCAACGGTGACCTCAACAACTACAGGCCCATCACCCTAACATCAGTGGTGATGAAATGCTTTGAGAGGCAGGTCCTGCAGCACATCAAGGCCTGTCTCCCTGTTGCATTTGATCCCCACCAGTTCTCCTACAGGAGCAATTGCTCCACTGAGGATGATATTGCCATCACCTTACATAGCATGCTGAGCCACCTGGAGCATCCTGACAACAATGTAAGATTGCTCCTCATAGACTGTAGCTCAGCATTCAACACAATCACTCCAGATATTCTGATAACTAAACTACTGGACCTGCACCTTCCACCTGTGCCTGGATTAAAGACTTCCTTTCAAACAGACCACAACATGTGATGCTTGGCCCTCACCTTTCCTCCCCCCTCATACTCAGCACCACTTCAGGTGATAGTTACAAACAGCACCGCTATGCTAAAAATTTCTGGGGAGAACCCTGCAAATCCTGCAAGTCGAGAACCTGAACGGCATGAGCTTCTGTTTGGACCTACCTCCTGAATAATCTTTCCTTTCTGAACACTTAACGGCTGCAAATGCATTTGAGGATGAGGCTCTTCCGCTCCCCCCTCCCCACCCCAATTCTCCTCCCATGATTTCAGCCCATCTCTCTCTCTTTCTCATTACTGCTGTTGTGGAGAACAATCTCTGGGCACCATTTTGCTGAGAACATTGAGGATCTTAATTAGTTCATTCAGGCATATGGCTCCAGTGCCTCTGGAGGGCCGTAAATGCCGCCTCCCTCTTACAGAAAGCCTTAAACTGTACAGAATCTAAAATGTCTGTCAGGTTAATAACAGAAACCTTGCTGCAATATGTCAATATTTATTTATAACACGTGCCCTGTGGTGCAGTCTCACCATGCAATAATGTCAGAACAAATATGAAACTGTGAAAATACCACACACTCAATTCCTTTTGTTCATTGCCCTCTCAGAGTGTGAGTTTATCAATTTAAAATAATGATCATTCATGTAACTTTAAACGTGAAAAATAAATTAGAGTGCTTCACCAAACCCAATGTGCTGCACTGTCTCTGTTTGTCAAATTAAAAACACCTGCATACAGCAGAATTCAGAAAAGACAAACAGCTGTGCATGCGTGCGTGCATGCATGCCTGCGTGCAATTTTAACCACGCACAAACTGGGGCAAAGTGACATTTGCCGTTTAGGTGAAGGATGAACGGCATCAAAACCGTACGTTGACAGGACTAATATTTTTAGAGAAGCTACATATATTATCAAACAACACTGAACAATGGACACTGATATTTACATTCTGGACTCCACACCAATCCAGCATTACACGCATGAGTGTGGGATATTACTTTGTAAGTTCAATGTATGTACATAATTGTAAATACATTAAAAATACATGGATGACACAAAAAAATTGAAAATACTATTTCCATTGAAGTCCATTTAAAAATCAAATGACAAGATAGAAGTACATGTAAAATAATCAGAATCGAATGTATTGCCAAGTAAGTTCTTACATACAAGGAATTTGATCAGTTGTTGTTGGTGCATAAAGGAAAAGGAAAAAATACTTCTGTAAGAACAAGTCAAATAGTCAAATAAGCAAACTATGTTCACTGTAAAATAAATATAACTTAGTGAAATGGGACTGTGCCAAAGCATGTGATTGGTGTGCAGATGTATAGTACCATTCAGTGCAGGAATGACCAATCACTGCTTTGTGGGAGTGGGGAGAGGCAGGGTAAATTGGGGTTCTCTGGCATTATTCATAAGTCTAGCTGCGGATGGAAAGAAGCTGTTTTTGTGTCTTGACTGTATCATCGACATACAGTACCAGTCAAAATTTGGCTGCGCTGTCCCATTTAGTTGAATAGGACAGTGTACCCAGTTTTTTCAAAATCAGAAAGACAATAGCCTTTTTTTTGTCAAGTATCTAAAAGAATACAAGGAATTTGACTCTGGTTTGAGCTGCACTCTGTCTGTATGGGCAAGTGGCATGTATAAATAAACACTCAACACTAAGTAATTCACAGTAAAAAATGTGAAAATAAGAAATGTGCAATTAAAAATATGTTTGCAAAGGAGAAACAGACAAACAGACTGAAGTTGTACATGGAGTATCGGAATTAGTGATTTAGTGTTAGTGCACATCTGTTACAATTTCAGAAGGTTTGAACCCAAAAATGCAGATAGAGACCAGCTGGAGTAAAAGGTAAAGTGTTTATTTACCGAAGCCAAAATAGATAAACTGAAGAACAGTCCAAATGATCAAGAATCAATTAGGCAAGTTGACAGCAACACCAGGACAAGGAAAAATGCGCAAACAGAACTAACTACCAACAGTAAGTCCCTTCGGCTGCTCCCTTGTTTGCACTTGGGGTCGCCACAGCAAATCCAAGGTGGATCTGCATGTTGATTTGGCACAGGTTTTACGCCAGATGCCCTTCCTGACGCAACTCCACATTACATGGAGAAATGTGGCAGGGGTGGGATTTGAACCCGGAACCTTCTGCACTGAAACCAAGTGCACAGAACTAACTACCAACAACAGAGCCAAAACAAACCAGAATAAACCAGCAGGGTGCAGGCAGAACAGTAACAAACTAAATAGTGACGTGAAACGAAAAGATGAGAGACAGGTTTAGTGATTGTGATGTAGCACAGCTGTGAAGGAACACCAAGTGATAGGGCCATGCCTACAAACACATACAGGGACTGATGGAGAGACAAACAGAAACATCAAACCACGAAGATAGAGTGTGAAATACAGGACAACACAACATCTACAAGACAGGTCATAGACAAGGACAGGGGACAGACCACAACAACATCTGAATATATTCATTTCAGGATAAACAGATGGAAGATAATTAATATAAACACAAAATAAAAATGGGCCTACAATTGAGCCCTATGACACACCAATCACAAATAAGGCATGAGGACAAGGCATGATTCATGCATTTGTTGCTTCTAGATTGTACTACTGCAGCATTCTATTTTCTAGTTTACTGCAGTCCAGCATTAGGGCTCTCCAATTGGTTCAAAATGTTGCTGCCAGGCTTTTGACAAGAAGCAGAAAGTTTGACGACATTACGCCCATTTTGGTGTCTCTTCACTGGCTTCCTGTCCCTATGAGATCAGATTTTAAGGTTCTGTTACAAACCTATAAAATTATTAAGCCCTATGTACCTGCCCGGGCTTTGCAATCTCAGGGTGCAGGACTACTTTGTGGTCCTAGGGTGAATAAAAATTCTGTGAGTCACAGAGCTTTCTCTTATTGTGCCCCTGTTCTGTGGAATGATCTCCCTGCTTCAATAAAACAGTCAAATTCTGTAGAGACTTTCATGTCCAGACTCAAGACGCACTTATTTTCCCTTTCGTATGGCTAGCATACTGACATAGTATGTTACTATGCTTTCTACCCTTTTAAATTCATTAATTAGTAAAGAGAGCGGGCCATGGCCTCAACATTATCTAAGGTCTGCTTGCTCTAGGGGTTGGTAACATTAGACCTTACTTGTGTGAAGTGCCTGGAGGCAACTTTGTTGTGATTTGACATTATATAAATGAAAATAAATTGAAATTGAAATTGAATTGAGGACGTCATACTGACAGGGTCATTAGGTCTTTCGGTGGGTGACTTCATGGTGATTGAAACACTATTTTTTAATGACTGATTTAAATAAGAATCAGATTTTTATCTTCAGAAAAAAGATGGACATTTAAATATTTAAAAAAGTGTGAATAACCAATTTCATATATTTAAATCTTACAGAACATGAACACGTAGTTGATGGGCAGATTTATGATAGCATCAAAAATCTGCCCATGAACTACGTGCTTGCAAATGGCACTGTAAACCTAATAATCTTTTTGTAGTTTGTTAAATCTATATTTTTCTTGCATTATGACATATGAAAGGTTGATTTTTATTCCTGTCCTGATGTACAGTGTGTAAAACCAAATCTTAACAGCATGTATTTGCAGGTTAATTTAATATTGACTAGATTTAAGGCCTAAAAGAATAAAGCAGCCATTTCAAACCGAATCAACTCTATTAGATAATGTGGTTTTAAATTACACAGCTCATAGCTCGGTATACATTGATTTAACAGAGGTTTAGGTCAGTCTCAAGTAATGGGAAAATGATAGCCTAAACTCAATAACACTGAGGTCTTCTTTTAGGAGCGGTGCAATTATGTTATTTTTTTCCTCCTATCTCCCCAATTGAATGACATCTGAACTCTTATTAGACAGAAGGGCCCCAGGAAATGATGCATGGGAGCAGCACGGAGTGCTCGGAATAAAAGGGGAAAATCAGGTTTGGAGGTGCAGCCTGTTTACATTGCTTCCTGTAACTCTATCCTGCTTGTGGAATGGGGTATTCCTGAAATGACAATCAGTTTCTGGGCAACAGAGCAGCAGCTGTGGATGTCTTTGTATCTAGTGGGACTGCAGTGGTGGTGGTGGTGGTGGGGTGATAAAAGCCCATTGAAGACGCTGTGTTTGAATTGTGAGATTGCAGTTCCATCAGTGGCTTGAGGGAGTTGCTGACCAGCAGAGTGAAGGGAGGGAACTTTATGAGAATCCTGCAGAGTTTTCTGTGAAGGAGGAGGTGGCGGCTGAAATATAGGCACTCATGATCGATGACAGGTTGATATGGCTTCAACAATGGCACTAAAACAGACTGCCATGTTGGTCAGGGTATCACAAGATGCCTGCTAAGTGCAAGGCCAAACATGCCATTATGGTACTTTTGAGCAATTAAAGTGCTTATACATTTACACAGCAAAACATATCTGCTCTGGCAAGTTTGTCTTTCAGTTACGGCGGTCATTATGATGCTGTGCAAGCTTTGGGTGCAGACAGACGTGGACAAACGACAACAGACACG
Organism: Thalassophryne amazonica; assembly: GCF_902500255.1. NCBI lineage: Eukaryota > Metazoa > Chordata > Actinopteri > Batrachoidiformes > Batrachoididae > Thalassophryne > Thalassophryne amazonica. The sequence goes on along the minus strand of NC_047111.1, from coordinate 26,570,294 downwards.
CCAGGGTTTATTAACATAATCTAAATAAATCAAAATGTCACTTCAGAGCTTTCGCTCTTTGTCTCTGGCGCGTTGGGCCTCTCCTCAGCTGCTTCAGATCTCCGAGCAAATGGCTTTCGTCTGGTCGAGGTCTTGGCTAAAACTGCCACGGTGCCCTCCGCTCGTGTGCGACTGGCACAGCTGCACATTGTCTGCCTTCTCTCAGCAGACAAAACACACACACACATATGAAAATAGTTTTTTTCACGTTGTATTATTGTGCAAAAGTTTTAGGCAGGTGCGATTCTGATAGGAATTTAGTGTTTGATATTTTTCTTCATTCGTCAGAAGAAAGTGTTTTGAACATCTAAAATTTGTTGTTTTATCAAAGATTTTTTTTTGCCTACCCACCACCACCAGCCCCACCCATTAAATGAAAGAAAGTAGGCCAATTATCAAGTTACAAATCACAGTAAAAAAGAGAATTCACATTGGTCCATTGAGCATCTTAGCATTACAGGGTCAATTCTGAAAACTAAGTTAAATACGAGGTCTGTCCATAAAGTATAGGTCCTTTTTATTTTTTTCAAAAACTATATGGATTTCATTCATATGTTTTTACGTCAGACATGCTTGAACCCTCGTGCGCATGCGTGAGTTTTTCCACGCCTGTCGGTGACGTCATTCGCCTGTGAGCACTCCTTGTGGGAGGAGTCGTCCAGCCCCTCGTCGGAATTCCTTTGTCTGACAAGTTGCTGAGAGACAGTGGAATATCCGGATAAAATGCTGAAACCAACTTCTTCTGAAACTTCTCTGTTCTCTCACGACGTCCTGGATCAATAGAGCTTGAAATGTGGAGGTTTTCAGCTTGAAACAGCCTGACGACGGCATCTGAGAGCGCTGCACGACGTCTCGCTCTGTGGGAAGTCCTTAAAGCGACAGTATCACCTCAAAATCTCTCATCAGCCGTTAAAATTTTCACCGAAAACCAGCTTAATTTTTCAAACCGTGTCCACTTCGATGTGTCTCACAGGTTTAGAAAAAATTTTGATCAAACAAGTCTCTCAGCAACTTCTCAGACAAAGGAATTCCGACGAGGGGCTGGACGACTCCTCCCACAAGGAGTACTCACAGGCGAATGACGTCACCGACAGGCGTGGAAAAACTCATGCATGCGCACGAGGGTTCAAGCATGTCTGATGTAAAAACATATGAATGAAATCCATATAGTTTTTGAAAAAAATAAAAAGGACCTATACTTTATGGACAGACCTCGTATTTGAGTGCTGGCCCAGTGGGCCATCAGAGAAATGGTATGTGATGATTGGATGCTATTTTCTCTTTAGTGCCTTTGTTTTAAAGATGGACTCAGACAGCTGCAAGTTACTGTAAGAGCAACGTCTCGTCAAATGGCACAGAGTTCATCACAGCGTCTGTCTAACCACCCACATATAATCAGCAGAGACACGAAGCGATAGTTTTTTAAATGCAGCTTGGGTCGCGATGGTCAAGATTCTTCACGCTTATGATGTTTAAATGTTTTTAAATTTCAGTGCAGTGGCTCTGCTAACTGTTCAGACTTTTCCAGGTCTTACATGTCTGATTTGGGGTGGGTTTAGTGGCTGCAGATGATCAGGTCAGGTCTGGGAGCAGTGCACTGGAAATATACATTGCTACACCCACCATATCTCATAATGGATGGATGGCAACCACCCAGGCAGACAACCGGTCCGTCCCTACTCCTTTTGAAAGTACTTATCTGTTTCCCACAGCCAAGTCAAATGTGGGTGTCCCTTTCAACAGTGAGGTTCCAGTGTGCTCGATCAAAGCCAAAGAAACAAGGTTTGGATTTTGCATCAGTGGTTGCACAACATCATGGTGAAGTGGAGCAGAGAAGAATTTTCTTCAAAAGAAGACTTGAAAGTTCAACTCAAATTTGCCAGAAGGCACATGGGAGATACAAGCTGAGATTTGGTCTGTTTTGTTCTATGAAAATCCTTCTCAGCTCCACTATGAAACTGTGAACAGTGAAGTAAAATACAAAACATCTGCGATGCACAGTTTCTTCAATCCCAGCCATTGAAGTCCATGAATTCTTCAGGATTGAATGGACATCTCGGTGTCTAGAGCTAGTTCTCTTTTTACCCTTGAGGAATGTTCATGTATCCATCCCCTGGCTTACCAGAATTAAACTGACTGTAGAACTGGCAATTTACTTTTTACACATTACTTGTGCATCCCATTATTTTTGCTTTTATGTTTTTATTTATGTCATGTGGTACTGTCATGTTGTCACTGTGATTTGAAAAGACACAATTTTTGAATTTTTTTGTAATTGCAAGATTTTTTTTTTATTTTACTTTAAATTTGATATAATTTCAAAATTAAGTCATGTAACAGCTCAAGGGCTGAAATATCCTTTGGGCACCACTGTAGCTGCCATTCCCTCATAATGCAAGTGATGCTCCTCATCTGAGTGTCCCCAACATCAATTCTAGAACAATTGTATTGTGTGTCTGTGGCAGCTGAGCTGCTGAACTGCCATGTCTCATGTGAAAACATGCATTTACACTGCACCATTTACAAATGGCCCACAAAGTTAAGTCAAGGTCTCATGATGTTGGACTGTGCGTTTCAGGTTGTTGGTCAAACTGTGGAGTGCACTGCCATTGTACCTGTGGACACTGTTGAAACTTTATAATGAAGCTCAAGCACATCTGTACCTGCTTGCTAATTAACCATTAGTTTTCTTTTTGTACTGGTTTAATTTCTTTATTAATCTATTTTTAGTTTGTAAAGCACTTTATTTTGTTCTTGAAAGGTGCTATATAAATAAAGTTTACTTCCAGTACTTACGATTATTCTGTGGTTCTGCACTATACTTCTGTATCTCGTTGATGCGTATAGTAGTATTGCATCCTATCTTCTTATTATGTATGTCCACCTGAACTCTGTTTCCTCGCCAGACGTTTGGACTCTGTATGCTTGTTTTCTTTTGGACAGCACATTTGTAAATATCATTAAATATATTGTTAATATCCCAGGAATATAAATAATTTTTGCATAGATTTTTTTCCGAATGTTACATCAATAATGAAAGCATATGGCACGTCCCTAGTTGGCAGTGATGGTAATCGATTTTCTTCACAGCGTGTTGTTTGAAAAGAGCTCAAATTTAGCATTTTGCACTGATATAGATTGGAGCTGCATGTTTGACATTGATTAGGTTTGTAACACTGCAACCTGACACAATATTTTGGAACATAATGTAACGTTCTGCAGTTTGAGCCTGAAAAATGGATGATGTACAATTGAGTTTTGACTTGTAGAAGACAATAGAGAAGACACTGTGTGCTGATGTGAGCATTAAGTGGTGTGACAGTGCTGTGTGTTTTTCTCACAAAACAAAAGGCCACAGCTCCTTAAAAAGTTGCTGAGCTGCGCGTTTTTCTTTTACAGCAGCTGAATGTGCCTCTGGGGTGAACCCCAAAGTTTGCAGAAACTTTTTGGCCCTGGAGGCCAGTCAGAAGCACACAATCCTCAAGCAGGTCTAAATATGATCTTTAAGGCGGTAGCTTATTTTTATTGGGACTGTGTCAGAGTAATTGTCTGAGCTCTGATCCCGTCATATTGCTGAGCTGGCTATATTTTTGCACCCATATTGTCTTTGTAGAATTCAGTGGAAAAACCAAACATAACTTAATCCTGTGACTTGAAATATCAGTAGGTTTGATCGATTTGCTGTACATGTTTTTTTTTTCTTAAACATCCTGTCTACTGCTTCCAGCTGTTCACATGTGAGGAATTGTTTTTCAGTTAATGCAAACTAAAGGTGGGACGCACACCAGTGTCATCACTGGTGTGATGATATGAACCATGATGTGGGTTGAGCAACACCATCAACACTGTGGAAAATCAGACCAACAAGAATCCTCCAGGCCAGAAATATATTTTTAATGACACCAATGAAAAATGAAATGGATGAAATAACTCTCTGTTGTCCATTGATGCGCTGGTGTGTCAGAGTATATATTTAGTCATATTTCTATTCAGAGATCAGTGACTGAACATCACAGAGACTTTGTTTGACCAATTCCTGAAACTATAAATTCTCAGCTGTAATATCCAACTCTTCCCTAGACAATCTTTGACTCAGAGCCAGTCCTACAGGCCAGAATATGTCACATGGGTATGTCTCTCCCTGCAAGAAGCTGAACTCTGGCTGTCTGTTTTGGGAGATCATCACTGAGATGTAGCAGTAAATACTGATAAACTTCATAAGAACAGCCCTGTCAACCTGAAAATATTTTAGTCTTACAGACACAGAAAATCATTGTGTAGAAACACATGGAGGATTTTTTTTTTCAGTATCCTGTGCCGCAATTTTTTTTAATTTATTTTTTTAAGGCATATTTGAAAAGAGAAGGGCAGCGCAGTGGTTAATGCTGTGGAGTTTGTCTGTATGTGACCCTGTCATGGACTGGCGTCTGTTCAGGGTGTATCCTGCTTTATGCCCTACGCCCGCTGGGATAGACTCCAGGCCCCCATGACCCGAGTAAGTGGGTGTTGAAAATGAATGAATAGAAAGAGGTGTGACATCCAGCAGACAAGTAAGTGATGATGTTTGGTAATGTTCCAGGTCTCTGTTGTGTAGTTCTCAGTGGGTGGAAATGCTGCACTGCACAGGTGCATAGTTTATTTATTTTTTAAATTGATTATACTTTTTAAAAATATTTTTTTGTATATTCTGCAACATATTGACTTAAAGACTTTGGTAAACACATTTTTAACATCAAAACTAGTTGTCCACATAAATAAAAATGTATATTCACATTTCATATTTACAAAATTTGAGTCAAGTTATATCTTTAGAGCATTCTTGACAAATGTATGTCTCAGATTCAGTAAGCTACGATTCTTCTGAACATTTTGATATGCAACACATGGGCATGATATGCAGGTACTTTAAGATGAAAATTAATGAAAGTATGATGAAATTGAGACAATATCCGTTTACCCCGTAGGGTTAATTTTGAAATCAAATTATTTTGGTGTATCTGGAGCTCAGATCAGCATAGCAGCATTAATGTGTTGATAATAAGATATGTCCTTTTCCTGTTCTGCTGAGGTTCACAAATGAGTTAAAACACCTGTTAAATGGTTTTTTGTAGATATGACTGTCTATAATGTAATTTTCACATGAAACTATGTTGGGGCAGTCATGGAAGTATTGTAAAATTGTGATTCTGTAGTGTGAAGCAGCACATTTTTGTGCTAGAGTCTCCCTTAAGCCTTAATACTTGTTAATTACACATGTTGATTTGATTAACAAGTCCTTGACTGTAAAAAAAAATACTGTAAAAACTAATAATGTTTGATTAATTAAAATTTGATCCATATTTTAACTGTAAATGAGCACATTTGAAAATAAAAATAGTCCAGGTTAAACTTTAGCTCAGATAAGATAATTACTAAAGGTGTTGTATAGTGCAAAACCAGTTTTTATCAGCATTTTACATTTTTACTTGCTTGGGGTTTAATGTTAAACAGATTTGAGTGTTTTCATAGACATTCACAGACACATTTTGTGATGTTATCGCAAAATTATTTTGTTTTGGTACCACAAAATTTGAGGTGACAAGTGGGGTGGAGGGGGTTGTTGGGGTTATGGTTAGTGTTAGAAATAGTGACTGAAACTTGGCCTTGTCATGAAAATGTGATGCATTTCATGATGGTATCACAAAAATAAATAAATAAATGTGAGAATGGGCCGTGTAAACATCATATAGGCCTGGAGCAGCTTGTTTGAGACTGTTTTGACATCAAAATACATCAAATGCTTTAAATTTTTTTTTAACCTAAGACACAGACACACACCCTACTCACTCAATGCCGTACCTCCCATTCTGACCTTTCACAATAAAAGCCCAAGACATGCACAACTTCCAAACATTGTGTCACTGTCCATCCTCTTATGGATGTGAGTGTTTGTCCTGCTGGAGTGGCTTCCTTTGCCTTTACCCTACTATTGTCATAAAGATACACTGTTATTTAAATGAACAGATTAGTGATTAGAAGTACAAAATGGAGAAATCCAGGCCATGATTGCAAATGGCACTTTAAAACACTGCCGTTTGACATTAATCTACTATTAAAAATAATTAACGGGCCTCGGTGCCTCCAGCCATGTACGGACAGAACGTGGCTGCGGCAGTAGAGGTGATAAGGAGTGTAATGTGTTCAGGAAACCTATCACAAAGGATGTCGTGGCAGTCATTACTTACTTGTTGACATTCTTAGTACTGGAGCAGAGACAAGAGAGGTGCAGTCTGAGGGAGCCACTCTGCACTGGCGTGGCCTCATTAATCACTGTCCTCTGGCTCTCCATGGGTGGAGGAGCTCCTTTGTCTCTGCTTGCAGTTTTATATTCTGCACTTGATGCTCACATTCTGAAGCCTGCTTCACATTCAGGCTTCAGGAAACATGCCTGAGAGAGTGACGCACCTGAGCTACGTGACCCCTTTATTTTGGCACTTTACAGTAATTCCCCATCATCGTCTAAATTAAGACTTCATTAACGTACATGGACGTTGTCTGGCTTCAGCTGTTGGGGTTGGAGAAGTCATTTTTATCTTTCCTAATAGATTTTTTTATTTTTTTCTGCAGACTGCACACTGCTGTCTCTCCGTGTTTCGCTCTCGTGTGTGATTGAGAATGCTTTGCGACTTGCAGTGAAGAGATCTGTTATCTATTCTGTCTTCATCCAGACTGCTGACAACTTTCTCCGTCATTCATTTCTCAAGCTGGGGTTTTCATAAAATGGAAGAAAAGAAAAAGATGAATCCTTCACTGGAGTTTGATGCTCATTTTATGAAGCAAAAAATTGTTTCTGAGAGGTGTGCATGTAATGAGATGGAAAAAAACTACACGAGACAAGTCATTTTTATTGCCAAATGAATGTTGTTTTCTGCACTTCAGAGAAGATGTGTGAAGATAATGTCACAGCTGTCTCAGATCTTGGTTCTCAGCTTTTCAGACTGATGCTTTGTTGACTATATGTCCACACCAGCCTCCAGAATTTGACCGCTGCACGTCTCATTGTGCTCGGTCAGTTTTTATGATGGTTCATATAAGAACTAAAGTATACAGTGATAAGCTGATAGTATTTATCAGCAAACTGGCCTGTTCACAACCTGCATGAGCACACTCAGTTCTCCCTATCGCATACAGGAAAAATCGACTTGGAATGCATTGCCTCGTCGACATCATCTGAAATTGACTTGTATTGGACTTCATTTGTTCGGGGAGGGGATTTTTTTATGAAAAAAGAAAAAGCTGGCAGTTGTGATTGCCAGAATTAATTCTCTAAATGATATAGTAAAATATTCCACTACCTTTACAGAACAACCTGTAAATTTTACATAATAAAACTGTTGTAATTAACGAAATTACATTTTAAAACAGTAAATTTAATAGCATTTTTTAAGATGAATAACTATTTCTGCAGTTCTTACTTATTGAACATTGAATCACATTCAGTGAAATTTTATTCTGCTGCTTCTCTTTTGCATCAGGGCCTCCACAGGAGGTTTGGCATGGGATCCACATGTTGACCCAGGACCTCATGTACAAAGACTGGCATGGATTTCCTACTGAAACATGGCGTACACTAAAATCCAGAAACTGGCGTAAGCACAAAAATATCCAGATGTATCAAAGTGTGCGTACACATGGATCCAAGCACGTTCCGTTTGTACATCCCACTGAATGTGGAATTGAGTGCACATGCAGATGTACCAAGCTCCTCTTGATCCACGCCCCTATTTAAATATGCAAACACATGTAGATATGCCCTGGGAGCTGGGAATCCCCCTGCATCAGATCAGTCAACATGAACACAAAAAAGAAATTATAAAGAGTGTGAGCTACAGATGACTGGAAATGTTGTGGAGATGTGCAGGGATAGTTTATTTGGAACTCTGTCAAATGGAATAAACATGAAACTGGAAAAGATTTTGTGGGAGTGTGTGTGTGTGTGTTAGGCCATAAACGCTGTGAGCTCAGACTAGCTCATACACACTGAAGTTACAAAAACTGAGGTGCTTCGCGGCTGACAGTGTGTGATGTTCACAACATTATGCATTTATTGACAAATACTGAACACAGGGAGACAATCGGAGTCCTGTTAAGAAGTGCAGCAGCTGTAGTTTCACCATCATGAAAAAGAAAAGACAATAATAATAACAACAAAAAACATATTTTGAATGCACCCATGCCAAAATGTGCCCGCACTGTTTTTTGTTTGAAACAACTACACGAATAAACTATATACCCACGCAGCAATCCATCGTGCACCATGCCAGCTTCTAGCCTGTTCCCAACCCAACCTAATGCATTTGTGTATCACATATGATTTGAATATTGATGGAATGAAAATATTTCCAATTAACAAAGTAAGGATTAAACAACGAGAAGCCGTGCATTATACAGTTTGAATGCATGACGCGGAGGTGTGCATTCAAACCCTATAATGCATGGCTTCGAGTTGTTTAATCTGCTTATACCATGGTCCCACACAGTGAGCTAACACAGATATATTTATTTAAGTTTTTTCTTGTTCTCTTCTTCTTTCCCGTCTTCAGTCTTGTCCAGTTCGTCCGATGTTAAATCTTTACGCCGTTGCTTTTGCTGTTCTTCTCGTTTGCTCTCCTCCTCTTTCCATTCCTCAAACATTTTATTTTGGCCAAAAATATTAAAATTCACTTGGAAATCCATGTTTTATCGTGTTTCTGTCATTCACCTGTCAAAACACAGCTGATCTGCGCCAACTGATTTGCGAGTTGCTATGGTGACGACCAGAGCGGAGTGATTATAACAGTGACTTAACTCGCTGAACTACGTGTCTGTATACACGAAAATAACGCACGCCAGTTAGACATGGAATTCTTACTGACCATGGCATAAAACATATTAATCATGTGATGGCACCTTTATTGCAATGTATGTGCAATCAATAACTCAATAACCACTGTTAGTGCCATTTTCCTCATCATTTTGTGCATGCTTTTATATCCACCCATATAAGTGCAAATGCATGGGTGTGTTAATTGTTCTGAAACTCAGATGACTTCTTGTTTTCACACTATTAACAGTTTCCCAGCAAGTTGAACAACAGCTGCAGAAACGTGCGTACCGCAGCTACGATTTTTGCTTGACATACTGCATATTTCCACGGTCATTTCACTTTTGATACATCTGAACATGGAGATGAGAGTACGCCACATTTTTGTGTGTATGCAGCCTTTGTACATGATCGAGGCCCCAGGTCTTTCCAAACATAACTCTGTGTAAGGAGAATGGGGGATATTTTGTTAAAATAAGCACTCTTGCTGCTTGTGCCACTGTGCTGCCACAAACCAAGCACGACTACAAAAATATAATGAATTGTAAGTTACATTGCCAGATTAGCATATGTGTACTGTATTCATACAGAGTCTCTTAATATGAGGTATTCTGAGAATATCAAGTCTGTTTTCATTAGGATGAAATGGATGATGCACTTCATTATATTTTCAGACTAATTAGCACCATGTGACAGAATGGTGGTGCAAGCAATTAGTTTGCTTGCTTCTCAAGCAGAATATCCCAAATTCATGGCTGCCTTTAACCTGTTCTCATTTTATTATTTTTTTAATTAAAATGGTTTTATACTGTAAAATGTACAGTATTTTCTGTAAAGGTATTTACATATTTGTGTTGTATTTTTTAGAGTTATTGTGGCAAACACAGCTGCCAGTATTTGTTTTGTGTAAAAACACTTTTTTAAAGAGTGTGTAATCACTTGAGATGAGAAAAAGTGCAAACACAATCGCAACTGATAGTGGAGGTACTGAATTAAACAATAACTGCTTTGTCTTCACTACATTGATGGCATATATAGGCCTTCTCATTGTATCGTTGTACAGGTTGGGCCAAAGCTGGATGACACAGGCCTTTAAATTGCCTTAAAACACACTTTCAAATGAGTAAATAATAAGGCTGTTGTGGCGATCTCAGCAGCTTGACACATTTCGCTTACAGTCTGCAGATGCTTTGCAGAAAGCAGCAATTGACAGCATACTTTATGGATTGTGCTTCACAATAAAAGTATTTCAGCCCGACAGCTCACGTTTTATCATGTTTATTGCGACAGCAGCATGTAGTTAGAGTTTGGCTCTGACCTCATTGCTCCCTGCAGGTGGAGGCGGGGCTGAGAGCAGGCAGTGGTGTTAATGCAGCATGGTGGCATTCACAGGCAGAAGGGGGAGCTGGGAAATTGAGTCTTCAGTAGCTCTCCCAATTTGCAGGAATAGTGCAGCAGAGGAATCCTTCAAATCCGGTTACAAGCACCAAAGTTTGACTATGTATACCTTTTGGGTACATATTTTAGAAAAATAACGTTAGCCATTTGAATTTTCAAAAGTGGGCCAAGTAGGGGTCAATTGAAGAACTGCACAGGGGTTAAAAAAAATGTTCCAATCATATTGAAATCTATACCACATTATGTGTCTGATCACAAAGATTCCAAAAAATGTATAGTTTGGACTATCTGTGACTGAATGTTCTGGAGTTATGGGGTAAAAACAGCATGCGTGGCGACAAAGGTCACTTTCAGTTTGTACAGGGGTCAAAAGTTAAAGTTGCTCCAATTATGGTAAAACATGATGCATATTATTGCTTGAGTTAGTAGAACTTTAAAAAGGAATAGTTTGCACTATGTGTCATGCTTAGTTATCAGGTTACGGGATAACGTGTCACATGTCATAGAATCATAGAATGGACGTCAACATTGTTTGACCTTTACTTTGGAGACCAAACATTCAACACAGTCAGAACTATTCCATTTGTTAATCCTATTAGTTCAACCAATAATTTGCACCATGTTTTACCAAAACTGGAGCAACTTTAAGTTTTGACCCCTGTACAAACTGAAACTGACATTCTTGCTGTTTTTACCCCATAACTCCAGAACATTCAGTCACAGATAGTCCAAACTATACCTTTTTGGAATCATTGACATCAGATACACAATGTGGTATCACTTTCAGTATGATTGGAACATTTTTTAACCCCTATGCAGTTCTTCAATTAACCCCTACTTGGCCCCCTAGTGAAAATTCAAATGGCTAACATTATTTTTCTAAAATATGTACCAAAAGGTATACACAGTCAAATTTTGGTGCTTGTAACTGGATTTGAATGATTCTTACAGTTATCTGCTGTCCTCAAAGTGTTTGGATAGATTATGAGAAGAGTGAGGCATGGTACATGAATGCAGAGAAAGGTGGGTGGAGTTGTCTGTAAGAACTAGCTCAGGTGTTCATTCCATTTTAATGTCAAAAACGCTTGTACCTACACAGTTATTAAAAAAACAATCAAATTCTGTTCTTACGACAGTGAGGCTAATGTTAGCTGGACAGTGGGACCAATGGTTCTGCATTAGGCTGAAGACAATCCAACAGAAAACCCTCTTTTCACCGTTTGGTGCAGCTCTCTGATTGGAAAAAAAAATAAATACAAAAATGGTATTATTGAAAATAGTTTGTTGAAACCTTTGTCAAATTTTTGCTGTCAATACAGTGTGCCTGTTTGCCTAAAATGGGCTGTTCCTCTTGTGGTTGAAATATGTGTGTAAATTTCTACTTGACAAAAATCGATTTCCATAATCTGCACCCCAAAAGGTCAGGAAGGCTGTAGGCAGTCACATGGAGCATATTCAATTTCTGACAGAGACACGTAAAGCTGTGTACACACAAAGCGGAGCTGTGGAAAAGTCACACAGGCTTTCTGATGAGATGTGATATTTCCAGGTTTAAGAGGTTAGGCTAACATCTAAAATAAATACAAATGATAGAATCAGAATTAAATTTATTGTCAAGTAAGTTTTCACATGCAAGGAATTTGATCTGGTGTCATTGGTGCATAAACAAGAATAAAAAGAATAGGAAAAATAAACTATGTTCACTGTCAAATTATAACATAGTGGAATGGGGCTGTGCAAAGGTATACAGATGCACAGTACCTTTCAGTGCAGGGATGATCAATCTGTGCTTTGTGGGAGTGGGGGGGGGGGGGGGGCAGGGTAAATGGGGTCTATGGCATTATTTATGCTTTTATTTATTCTTTTCAATTTAAATTTATTCAATTTATTTCCGTTATATAGCGCCAAATCACAACAGAGTTGCCTCAAAGAGCTTCACACAGGTAAGGTCTAACCTTACCAACCCCCAGAGCAACAGTGGTAAGGAAAAACTCCCTCTGAGGAAGAAACCTCAAGCAGACCAGACTCAAAGGGGTGACCCTCTGCTTGGGCCATGCTACAAACATAAATTACAGAAATAATTCACAGACCAATTCACGGACGAATATACAAGAATTGCTGTTGGTGCACAGGACAGGAGGATCGCCAACACAAACACAACTCCCATCTCTGGATGGAGCTGCACCTTAAACAGAGAAAAAAACAGAATCAGGCATCAGAAAGACAAAAATACTGTATAATTTGCCAGCATTAATCAACAAGAAAAACAGAAGAAATACTAAGGTGATCGCCGGCCGCTAGCCCTAAGCTTCACTAAAAGACCCAGAATTTAGGTGAAGTTGAGGCCGTGGCCCACTTCAATTACTAATAACATGAATTAAAAGAGTAAAATGCGTAAAACAAAACTGCACCAGTATTCTAACCATATGAAAGGGAAAATAAGTGCATCTTAAGTCTGGACTTGAAAGTCTCCGCAGAATCTGATTGTTTTATTGACGCAGGGAGATCATTCCACAGAACAGGGGCACGATAAGAGAAAGCTCTGTGACCCGCAGACTTCTTATTCACCTTAGGGACACAAAGTAGTCCTGCACCCTGAGAACGTAAAGCCCTGGCCGGTACGTAAGGTTTAATTAGGTCAGCTAGGTAGGGAGGTGCCAGTCCATGAATAATTTTATAGGTTAGTAGCAGAACCTTAAAATCTGATCTCACTGGGACAGGAAGCCAGTGAAAAGACGCCAAAATGGGTGTAATGTGGTCAAACTTTCTGCTTCGTGTCAAAAGTCTGGCTGCAGCATTCTGAACCAATTGGAGACCCCTAATGCTAGACTGTGGTAAACCAGAAAATAGAACATTGCAGTAGTCAAATCTAGAAGAGATGAACGCATGGATCAGGGTCTCTGCATCAGCCATAGACAGGATGGGACGAATCTTCGCTATATTTCGCAGGTGGAAGAAAACAGTCCTAGTAATATTTCTAATATGGAGATCAAAGGACAACGAAGGATCAAAAATTACCCCAAGGTTCCTCACTTTGTCAGTGTGATGTATAACTGGTCAAATTGATGCCGATGTCTCACTGGACCAAGAACCATAATTTCAGTCTTTTCAGAGTTTAAACGTAGGAAGTTTCTAGACATCCAACTTCTCACTGATGCAAGGCAATCTTCTAAGGATTTTATGTGAACGAGATTACCAGCAGTTATCGGCATATATAATTGAGTATCATCTGCATAGCAGTGAAAGGTAATCCCAAAATGCCGCAATATGTGCCCAAGGGGTGCTATATAAATGGAGAAAAGCCGGGGGCCTAAGACAGACCCCTGAGGAACCCCAAATTTCATGTCACTAAGGTTAGAGGTAGTGTTACTGTACAAAACACAGTGAGAACGACTGGTCAAGTATGACGTCAGCCATGCAAGGGCACTCCCAGTAATCCCAAAATGATTTTCCAGCCTATCAAGTAGAATATGATGATCCACTGTATCAAATGCAGCACTGAGATCTAACAGCAACAGAACCGTAGTGGTGTCCGAATCCATTGTAAGCAGAAGATCATTCACCACTTTAGTGAGAGCCGTTTCTGTGGAATAATATTTTCTAAAAACAGACTGCAGCGGCTCAAAGAGATTATTCTCAGTAAGATAGTCTACAAGCTGCCGTGACACCACTTTTTCCAGAATTTTAGAGCAAAATGATAGATTTGATATCGGCCGATAGTTTTTCAATACACTAGGGTCAAGATTAGGTTTCTTAAGTAATGGTTTAATCACTGCATATTTGAAATGTTTAGGAACAGATCCAGAAGTTAAAGAAAGATTAATAATTTCCAGCACAGTCGGCCCAAGAGTGGGCCACATGTCCTTAAACAGTTTTGTAGGTATAGGATCAAATAAACAGGTTGTGCTTTTTGTTGACGTTGCGAGTTTCATCAGCATGTCTAGAGAGATACCATCAAATTCTGTAAATCTAGGTAATACCTCAGTAGTGGCACCCACCTCAATAGGAGGGTGTAGTGGCTGGGTTAAGGCATGCTGGGATATGTTCAACCTAATGTTATCTATTTTCTTCTCAAAGTAATCCAGGAAATCTTGTAAAAGGAGAGCGAACTACATGTGGTTGTCCATGAATAAGTGTTGCCACCGTGTTGAACAAGAACTTTGAGTTATGCTTGTTTTTGTTGATCAAATCAGAGTAATAGGTCCGCTTTGTAGCCAATAGTGCATGCTTATAGTCTAAGATAGCATCATGCAATGCAAGGTGGAATACTTCTAATTTTGAACGACGCCATTTCCGTTCTTGACCTCTTGCTTTATGCTTGAGGTCACGCAGGTAATCATTGAACCAAGGTGATTTGGGGGAGCGCGGTTTCAACACAGGTGGTGCAATCATGTCGAGTGTCGTTTTGAGCACTGAGTTTAAACTATCCACAAGTCTGTCTACTGACTGGGTATTTGTCAAAAGTGAGGCTAAGACATCAGGCAATCTAGCTTCTAGTTCAGTCTTAGTTGAGTTGATGCATCGCCGTAATGATAAATAAGGTTGTTGTTCCACTAAACACGGCAGTGAAACTGTAAATTTAATAAGTGAGTGATCAGAGACCACTGATGTAAGAGGCATGATGTCAATATTCCTGACAGCAATACCACGTGTGAGAACCAGATCCAGGGTATTTCCACTAATGTGCGTCGAATCCTGAATGCATTGCCGAAATCCTAATGCATCCACAATTTCCATAAAGATTTGCAGAGGGATCAGAAGGCTTATTTATATGAACGTTAAAGTCACCAATGATTAGAATGTTATCTGCTCTCGTTGACAAGTTAGAAATGAATGCACCAAATTAATCTAAGAATTCAGAATATGGGCCAGGAGGCCTATATACAGTGACAAAGTAATACGGCTGATTTTTATTCTTCTGACCTTGGCAATGCATAATATCCTGAGCGGAGCGGAGAATCAGATGCTCAGATGAGTTATATTTGTGACCCCTAACCGCTAATAAGCTAAACCTAGATTTATAAATAAGAGCTACACCCCCACCTTGCTTCGCATCACGAGGGACGTGACTAAATGTATATGCTGGTGGTCAGACCTCATTTAAGGGGAGGACAGCTGTAGGTTTAAGCCAGGTTTCACATGACCCAGTCATATCTAAGTGATGATCAATAATTAAATCATTAATCAACAATGATTTTGAGGACAGTGATCTTATGTTAATGAGACCCAGTCTAAGGACCTCAGTGGGGTTGACAGTTGAGCAGTTTGGGTTTAGGGGTGGTTCCAGAGTGGCATATATAAGATGCCTAGAAGTAGGTTTAGGTTTGAGACATTCCACACGCGTTGTAGGTAGCAGACATGAAATCTTTGATATTGCTGGAAAAACCATTGGGCCATCCTCAGTTTCAACATGATCCAATATACGAGGTCTGTGAGAAAAGTATCTGACCTTTTTATTTTTTTCAAAAACCATATGGATTTGAATCACGTGTGATTTGATGATTGATGTCTTTTTCCTGGTTCTCTCCCTCAGCCCCAACCAGTCCCAGCAGAAGACTGCCCCTCCCTGAGCCTGGTTCTGCTGGAGGTTTCTTCCTGTTAAAAGGGAGTTTTTCCTTCCCACTGTGGCCTAGTGCTTGCTCACAGGGGGTCGTTTTGACCGTTGGGGTTTTACATAATTATTGTATGGCCTTGCCTTACAATATAAAGCGCCTTGGGGCAACTGTTTGTTGTGATTTGGCGCTATATAAAAAAATTGATTGATTGATTGATTGATTGATTTAAAGGGTCATTTGATGAAATGCTCAGTGTTACATGCTTGGATGAGCCTTCAGTATGTCTTTCTGTTAGGTCATCTTTTCCAGGTGCACATGACGAAATTTATTATTAAGAATTATATATATATATATATATATATATATATATATATATATATATATATATACACAAGGTCTGTTAGAAAAGTATCTGACCTTATTATTTTTTCAAAAACCATATGGATTTGAATCACGTGTGATTACATCAGACATGCTTGAACCCTCGTGGGCATGCAAGAGTTTTTTCACGCCTGTCGGTTACGTCATTCGCCTGTGGGCAGTCTTTGAGTGAGAAGTCGCCCACCCTCTCGTCGTTTTTCATTGTTTAGGAATGGCTCAGAGACTGCTGCTTTGTTTGATACAAATTTTTTCAAAAACTGTAAGGCACAACTGAGTGAACACAATTCGATAAATTCAGCTGGTTTTCTGTAAAAATTTTAACGGCTGATGAGAGATTTTGGTCTGGTAGTGTCGCTTTAAGGATGGCCCACTGCGCCTGACGGCGATCTGCACTTCGAGGCGGCAGTCGCCGTTTCAAGTTGAAAACTTCCACATTTCAGGCTCTGTTGACCCAATAAGTCGTCAGAGAACAGAGAACTTTCAGAAGAAGTCGGCATGAGGAGTTTATTCGGACATTCCATTATTAACGGACATTTTGTAATGAAAGAACGTGCGGGCAGAGTCGCATGTCGGGCCGGACCCGACCGCGGGGGGTCGCGACAGGAAAAACACCTCCGTTGGAAACCTTAACGGGCAAGTTGGAACATGCCCAAGCTGTTAAACAATTTCTCAGTTACTCACTTGTTGAAAGCCATCAAAAGCCGCCTGAATTTTACAAATGGTTTTCAACACGGAGGTGTTTTTCCTG
Organism: Thalassophryne amazonica; assembly: GCF_902500255.1. Lineage (NCBI taxonomy): Eukaryota > Metazoa > Chordata > Actinopteri > Batrachoidiformes > Batrachoididae > Thalassophryne > Thalassophryne amazonica. Next base: position 26,553,331 of record NC_047111.1, on the reverse strand, counting down.
TCGCAGCACACAGATTCGCCAAGTCGTCACGGAAATGACTTGGCGAATTTGCGCGCATGTCTTTCATTACAAAATGTCCTTAAACAGTGGAATGTCTTCTCTGTTCTCTCACGACCTCCTGGGTGAATTAAGCCTTAAATTAGGATGTTTTCAGGTCGAAACAGGCCGATGACGGCGCCTGGAAGCGCTGCGCGATGTCCCGCTCCGTGGGAAGTCCTTACAACGACAGAAACACCCCATAATCTCTCATCAGCTGTTAAACTTTTCACCGAAAACCAGCTAAATTTCTCGAATAGTGTCCACTCGGATATTCCTCACAGGTCCAGAAAAGTTTGATAAAGCAACGCGCGCCGTCTCGAGCAGCGTGTGAAACAAAGGAATTCAGCCGAGAGGGTTGAACCACATCTCACTCAAGGCCTGCCCACAGGGAAATGATGTCACCGACGCGTGAAAAAACTCACGCATGCGCACGAGGGTTCAAGCATGATTGGTGTAATCGCACGTCATTCAAATCCATATAGTTAAAAAAAATGTCGGTTTCTTATCTAGTAGACCTCGTATATATATGTAGAGTGAGGAAAATAAGTATTTGAACACCCTGCGATTTTGCAAGTTGTCCCACTTAGAAATCATGGAGGGGTCTGAAATTTTCATCTTAGGTGCATGTCCACTGTGAGAGACATAATCTAAAAAAAAAAAATCCAGAAATCGCAATGTATGATTTTTTGTAAATAATTTATTTGTATGTTACTGTTGCAAATAAGTATTTGAACACCTGCCAATCAGCAAGAATTCTGGCTCACACAGACCTGTTAATTTTTCTTTAAGCAGCCCTCTTATTCTGCACTCTTTACCTGTATTAATTACACCTGTTTGAACTTGTTACCTGTATAAAAGACGCCTGTTCACACACTCAATCAATCACACTCCAACCTGTCCAACATAGCCAAGACCAAAGAGCTGTGTAAGGACACCAGGGACAAAACTGTAGACCTGCACAAGGCTGAGATGGAATACAGGACAACAGGCAAGCAGCTTGGTAGAAGGCAACAACTGTTATGATTATTTGTTAGAAAGTGGAAGAAACACAAGATTACTGTCAATCTCCCTCGGTCTGGGATTCCATGCAGGATCTCATTTTGTGGGGTAAGGATGATTCTGAGAAAGCTCAGAAGTACACAAGAGGACCTGGTCAATGACCTGAAGAGAAATGGGACCACAGTCACAAAGATTACATTAGTAACACATGATGCTGTCATGGTTTAAAATCCTGCAGGGCAGCAAGGTCCCTCTGCTCAAGCCAGCACATGTCCAGGCCCGTTTCAAGTTCACCAGTGACCATCTGGATGATCCAGAGGAGGCATGGGAGAAGGTCATGTGGTCAGATGAGACCAGAACAGAGCTTTTTGGAATCAGTTCCACTTACAATGTTTAGAGGATGAGAACAACCCCAAGAAAACCATCCCAACCGTGAAGCATGGGGGTAGAAACATCATACTCTGGGGGTGCTCTTCTGCAAAGGAGCCAGGACGACTGCACCATATTGAAGGGAGGATGGATGGGGTCATGTATTGTGGGATTTTGGCAAACAACCTCCTTCCCTCAGTAAGAGCATTGAAGATGGGTCATGGCTGGGTCTTCCAGCATGACAATGACCCCAAACACACAGCCAGGGCAACTAAGGAGGGGCTCCGTAAGAAGCATTTCAAGGTTCTGGAGTGGCCTGGCCAGTCTCCAGACCTTAACTGAATAGAAAATCTTTGGAGGGAGCTGAAACTCCAAACCTGAAAGATTTGGAGAAGATCTGTATGGAGGAGTGGACCAAAATCCCTGCTGCAGTGTGTGCAAACCTGGTGAAAAACTACAGGAAATGTTTGACCTCTGTAATTGCAAACAAAGGCTACTGTACCAAATATTAACATTGATTTTCACAGGTGTTCAAATACTTATTTGCAGCAGTAACATACAAATAAATTATTAAAAAATCATACATTGTGATTTCCGTATTTTTTTTTTTTTTTTTTTAGATTATGTCTCTCACAGTGGACATGCACCTAAGATGAAAATTTCAGACCCCTCCATAATTTCTAAGTGGGAGAACTTGCAAAACTGCATGGTGTTCAAATACTTATTTTCCTCACTTTGTGTATATATATATATATATATATATATATATATATATATATATATATATATATATATATATATGTGTGTGTGTGTGTGTGTGTGTGTGTGTGTGTGTGTGTGTGTGTGTGTGTGTGTATATATGTTTATTTGAAATGGGACAATGCATATTAATGAACATTGTTACATGTAAATGTAACGGATTATAGCAGATTATAGCAGGATGCTAATTTCCACCCATAGTCCCAGTAACATAGAAACAGACCAAGAACACACAACATACCAAAATAAATTAATTATGACAGAAAAACAATTAAAACATAATATATATGCAAATATTTACAATTCAAAGTAGCAATAATTGATAGTTAATAAGCATCCGACAGGTGGAGGAAACAAAAGATTTTTATGTTTGGTGTTGATGTGCAAACGTACTGTATTAAAGTCACAAGTGCTACATGCAACGTGCTTCAGTGCTTCAGTGCCTGGTTGTAATTGCACATTACAGTACTAGATTATATTGCATGTTGCCGAATACACTCATTTGCACATGCACAAGTGTAAATATTGCACAGTGTCCTACACAAGTTTATTGTGTAAAGACTACTAAACTGTTTAATAAATTAAAATACACAAGGGCATTGTGTACATATAACTGAAAAAGAAACTCGAATAGTGCCTCCACAGCTGAATTGTTTTTTAGGCTACAGATTGTTGCATGTCTGATTTGCCAGTAACCAAGTTTTCAGTTGTCCTTTGAAAGTACTGAAAGTGGTGCTATTCCTGATTGTGACTGGGAGGTTGTTCCCAGCTTGCCTACCTTTTTATGGATAGTACGTTCTGACCAAAGGTGGTCCTTCTATGAGTAATCTGTGTGTGAGGGTCTGTGACTCCTCTTGGATGGGACACCTGCCCGTCGCAGGTTTCTTCTCCGGCTATATTCAGTACCCATTTATAGCTGGGTGGACTGTGACAATGCAGATCAAATGTCCTGTTCAAGGACACGGACAGGTAGCCTGAACTACACATCTGGAATCAAACTGTGGTATATGTATTGGTTGTCCAAAAACTACACTACAGAGCCACTTTCTATGCAAACACAGACAACACAGTGAAAATCTGGACTGTATTCTGCTAAACGCTTTTGTCTCAGGTCTCATGTCTTCATATCTGCAGAGAACATAAGTCAGGTCAAGAAGAGGTGTAGTTGGCATATGGTTCTGACTAAAATGCCTGGATTTATGGAGGTGCGCCTTTGAGCAATGTGTTGCCCGTTTTGTGCTCACTAAAATGACACCTAGCCAGCTGAGTGGGGGCACTTAGAGAACAAATATCTCAGCTAGTGGAGTAACACTGGCCAGCGTTATCTCTGCCAAGCCATGTAGGAAGGCCGTCAGAACTCTGTTTATCAGAAGAATACCAAGGTAGCTCCTGAAAAGCCCTGTCTCATAATATTGAGCCGCAAAAATAAATGAAAAAAAACTTCAGGCAGAATTGCGGCACCATCAAAGTTTATTCAGCTCTTCCATGACAGGCTTTCAGTGTTGGCCTGCTATTTAGAGATTATTTATATTGTGTTGTTTGCAAAGTGAACACAGCGGTCAGTGTGTGTGCAGTTCAAAATATTATGTGCGTCTAACAGATACATTTTAGCGTCATAATGTGTTATAACCATGGACATTACAGCAGATGCACACAGTGGTGTTGTCAGCCACATACTGCTGCAGTCAGTGTCACTTATCAGAGATCTGGTGATAATTGTGAGGCACATAACTGTTGACCTTTTGGCTTCTAATGCAGAAGTTGAGCTGTATGTTAGTTTTGGTATTTCTTCACAAAACATCAACAACTGCAAGTATATAACATATGTAAGGAAATGGTCTAGCAATGTGGAGTGTATCATTTTACTCACAGGTCTTTAGTTGATATTTTATCCATAAAAAATACTTTGAGTGGTTGTGCTCAAACATTTAACTGCTCTTGTACGTTCTGAATGGGTGTTTTGAATCCGGTGATTAGCTGAGAAAATCTGGGTGGGCAAAGCTGCAGTGCTGCTCTTTTCCTCTCTTCTCCATTACAAGCAGTGTCAACAGGAGACTGTGGCTACTGTGGGCAGGTTCTAGTGGGCTTGGGCAGAAGGGAACTGCTGTCAAATTGTGTAACGTTGAGTCGACAGTTTCTGTGGTTACAAGGTTAAAATTGAGCAACTGGCATGGCAGCATCAGCAGGCAGACTAAACATTCTGTTATAATATTATTGGGATTTAAAGTTTTAAACAGTGAAAGAAATGGAATGGCTTTGAAAGTAAATCACTGGCATATGAAGATTCATGTGAAAGCCTTAATAGATGCTCACATAAATTCTTTGACACAGTAGATGAGTGTGAGTACTGAGCATTTAACTCCAACAGGCTTTCGACACACCAGCAGAGATCATTTTGTTACCAGCAATCACACAACCCATACACAAAACTGAATTAGAGATGTGGAAAAACATAATGGAGGGGGGTTAGAGGGGTTGATGGATTGGGTGGGTATGTCTCCTGCAGGATTGGACTCTTGAGACACCACAGATACGACAGCGTCTGGACCGTGTCCAGAATATAATGTAATCCCAGTAAATTCACAATCATAGACCAAATGTTCCAAAAAAAAAGAATTTGTGCTGAAAGGGGAACTGTGCTGTGTCCCACTGGGCTACAGTGCCATCCCTCTCCAATGGTTTCTGGTGGTAAGAAGCAAGGTGCCATGCCTCTGTGATGTGATCCCCAAGTCCCTCCACAGACACAGGAATCTCTTGAGAGGGGCTGCAGCAGCACTGGTGGTGAGGTGGGAGGAGTTTGTGTATGTGTGTCTGTGTACTTACGTTAAAAATCGAGGCTTGGAGAGGTTGGGGCTACAATGTCTTCTGATTGGCTTCACCTGAGACAATATGTCAGCCTAGCACATTTGTGTCAAAAGGGGCTAAAAGTGATACTTAGCCATGAGGCTGAAAGCACGCAAACAGTACCACACACAGAAACACAATAAATCTACCCATGCGTTTGAAATGATGTAACTCTCACTTGCCCACATCCTTCCATACGTTCTTTATGTTGGCAGAGATCTTAATCAGTACATTGTAACCCCTGTTTAAAACTGATAATAAATAAAATATCTTAACTGCTGCCTCTGATATTCTCAGAGTTCTCGCGGTACTTGGCGCCGTCTCGCGTTAACTCGTGATGCATGTGAATCATGTGACCAACTAGTTTTAAGCATGGCGCAGCACTCATACAGACAGGCATGGGGGAAAACTTCTCTAAGGGCTACAACAGATAATAGAGCTGAACCCACTGTCTACATCGCGAGGGATGTGCATGTAGATCACCGCGAATTGGCCGGATTTTTTGTTGTTGGCTGGAAAAGCTTATACAGAAGTTACCTTGATGGCGAGCTGAAGCCCAGGAATGAACAGAGCCAAGGAAAATAAAGAATACACCTGCTCATGAATCATCATCTCTCTTCATCTCCACCAGTGCGGTAGGAGCTGTTTGGCCCAATCCCCCACTGGTTTTTTGCTGCTGCCACATCACAAACTGTGGCTGATGAAAGAAACTGAACTTATAAGCTTTTTTTTTTACCATATCAACTCCTCTTCAACTCAACTCCCCTGGAACAGAGCAGCTTTGGTTCTGAACTCTGGGGAGGGGAACTTGGACTTTTCTTCTTTTTTAGTTGTTTAACTATTGTCTATCACTGGTCATGACCAATGCACTGTAAATACTTGCACTTGCATATTTAACAACAAATAATAAGGTACCTGCATTTAAAATCAATGTTTGTCTGTGTTTATTATACTGTCTAAAAACCTCTCTGAGCGAGTCTAGATCTCCTGATTCAGTTGCCCATTGCTGCATTACATTTACTAGCCCATAATATATAAATTCCAGCAAATTCAAATTACTCTGTAGCATAAGTGCTACAACATCCATTGGAGGGCACTGCTCAGGTTCAGATGTTTCTGACAACATCAAATATTGAGGCAGTCAAAGAAGTTGCAACAATGTATTTACTGCAAAAGAGGTCAAAGTTTTGGCATTGGCATTAATGGGGGGTAGTCTTTGAGGCCATTAAATACTTCACGACAACTTCCTATGCATAAATTGTCATTGCCGCTCAACATGAGCTTTGCACTCCATGTGATTTTTGTGGGACATCTATCCAGGAGGCTGTCCTAATTTTCATGCCTCAGCAGCCTTTCACCTCTGCTGTCCAAAGGTCTTCACACCATTACAGACTGCTTTACTCCACACCAATTTATCTGATGGGGCTGTAGCCCACTTAACTATCACAGTCTTTGAAGGTCCTTTTTTAGGACATCCTTAAATCTCTTCTTTGGAGTGCCAACACTTCTGGATCCTGGATCAATAATTGACTGAAGCTGTTTAGGTAGACAGTGTGCATTTATTCTAGGCATATGTCCATACCATCATACTCTATTCTCTTGCAGCATAGCCTCATTGCTAACATAGTATCATGTCTGCTCCCTGTCTGGCCTTATGTTATAGTTTTGTCCCCTCTGTGCCCGCTTTCCTCCTCATTGATCTACTGTGTTGCCCGGTTTTTCTTTTTTATTTCCTGCTTATTATTCTGTAATCACGTGTTGAGTTCTGTTCTAGTTTAGTCTCTGCCTTTTATTTTCTTGTTGATCATTTTATCAGGCATGACACAAACGGTATGGAAACAACTGCGAACTCACACGACTGATAGAATTCAAAAAAGGTTGACTGCGTATAACAGGCAGGAGGTCAGTACACGTGTGGTCCAGCAGACTGGCAGAGGTAGCCGACAGACGAGAGGCTGAGGCGTAGTCAAAAAACAGGCACAGGTCAAAATTCACAGTGTTTGGGCTTTAAGAAGCAAGACAAACTCGACGTCAAAAACAAGCAAAGTCAAAATACAAGCAAAACAAGACCAAACTAAGCACACGGCTGTTAACTGACACAAAATCAACAATCTGGCAGTGAGCTGTGAGACTGAGGGCTGAAATAACTGGTGGTGTAATTAGTGGAACAAGATGCATGTGTCAGTGAAAGTTCTGGAAGGGGGTGTAACCGGGGAAGACAAAGATTGTGCACAGTGCAAGATAGTGAAGGCAGGGAAACACAGAGTGGAGTGATGAAAGAGACAAAGACAAGTGAGCAGGTGCAAGAGTGGAAGTGGATGAAAACACAGAGCAGAAAGACTCATAGTGAGAGACGAAGAGACAAGTGCTGGTGCAGGGGCAATCAAAGAGGACAAGGCAAAAACAGAAACCATGGACAGAATACAATACAACTATGACCAGGAATGAACTAAGCATGAACATATGAACTGAAAAGTGAAAGATCAAAATAAAAACAAAACGAGAATAGAAACTAATTACAGCTGAAGGAAGAAATGGAAGATAACCAGGTGGCAAAACAAACTATTCGTTAAACAGCAGATAAACAAAACCGGTGAGTAGAGAATAGTGCAAATAAATAATAGGAACTAACTGATGAGCAATAAGTGACAAATCGCAGATAATCAGTAGAAACACTTGAAGATAAATAATAACCAAAACCTGTGACCAAGGCATAATATAATTAATGTGATAAACAGAATTAAACTAAGACTAAAGCAACATATGTGACCAAGAGTAAAACTACTACTACTGCTACTACTACTACTACTACTACATCCAATTTTTATTTGTCATCTGCTGCGGGTGTCCAGGCATCTCTCTCCAGCGGGTCAGTACTGGCCAGGTTGCAGTCTTTTATGTCAGTCCTCACACAATCGGCCCATGTCTTCCGAGGGGCCCATATCTTCCGAGGTCTGCCACACTCTCTGTGACCTGGAATCTCCATATCCATGACAGAGTTGATGCACGATGACGCCCGTTTCACATGCCCATGCCATCTTAGCTGCCCTAAAGGACCGGCTCATGACAGGTTTTCAGTTCTTTAATTTGTTTCCTTATTCGATCCTTTATTTTCATGTTGGGATGTTATTTGGTCTTTGGGTTTTGTTTGTCTTTGTTTTAGGTATTTAATTTATTTTGTTAATTTCTCTGTCCAACCACGCCCTCTTCCTCAGTGTTCCCTGCATCTGTCTCAAATCACGCCCTGATTACCCTCTGTGACTATGTTTACATGCCGTTCAGGTTAAGGTCAATATTCCATTTTCTGAATCATTAGGAATAACCCGTTTACATGCTTAAGCAGACAGAGTTACTCCTGTATACATGATCACTGGTATCATTTGGAATATCCCCATCTAAACAGCGACGCACATCATCCACCAGTGCTTGATTTGATCTGGCGTTCCTGCAAATCCTGCTTCGTGTAGTCCTGCTTCGTGTAAAACCCCTCACGACACACTTTTCTCAAACAGGCATTAACATTTTCTCATTTTTCTCTCCTGTGGGCTGCCTCCACATCAAAACAGCGAGCGTCTCTGGACCTGTTGCCAGATTTGGCGCAGCTATGCACAGAAGAGAGGGGGGCGGTGTGAGTGGTCCGTTGCGGCATTTACCGAGCCGCAGACGGTAAGCGCATCAGAGGCAGAGCAGTCGCGGTGATATGCCGACCGGTGCTGCGACCGGCCTGCCTGATAAGGACACAGAACACAATGCGCTGTTTACAGCTGCTTCTGTGGTGTCCGGTGGGCTGCACGCGCTGCATACAAGTAGTTGATGTACTCAAAAGACCAAGATTCCTTGCGGATAGGACATGCGCAGGACACAAAATAATGTTCCTTTCTATGGGTATATCCCGATGCGTGTTTATATGACCTGATATTCGGGTTAGAAAAGGAGTAACCCAGGGGTCTTATTCGGATTTTTAAAAACCAGAATATGAGCATATTCGAGTTTTTGCCGGTTATGAAAGGGTTATGAAAGGGTTATTGGCTGCATGTAAACGTAGTCTGTGTATTTAAGCTTTGTGTGTCTTGTTTCACAATGCCAGTTCGTTGTTCCTAGTGCCTTCATTCCAGCCTTTTGTCATAGTCCTGTTTGCCAAGCCGTGTTTCGACCTTACTTTGTTTTTTGGATTTCGCTTCTGCCTCAGCCCATCGTACTTTGCCACTGTGTTTTTGAACTGTGCTTGTTTTTTGACCACATCTCTGCCGAACACTTGCCTGTTGTTTCTGCCTCCCTGACTGCTTTTCTGTGTACTGAACCTTTGCCCATTTACTGGATAAAGCCTTTTGATTAATTCAACACATCTGTGGGTCTGCAGTTGTCAGTCCACTCTCTGAGCTGTGCCTCCATGCCTCCTGACACATAGAGCACAAATCTAGAACATCAGCAATGACTTTAAGATCATACCATTTGAACTTTAGGGTTGTAGATAAATGTTTGATCAAATATTTCATGCTGTTCTACTTTATATTGGTATGTAGTCCAAGTTATGTGACACGTTCATAAACAGTAGTCAAAATTGGCAGTGGCTCAAGTCAAAGACACATACTTCATAGTCTGCATTTGTTGTCTGCATACAATATAGGGGCATGACTAGGCTGCTTCATTTCGAAGTCTGCTTAGGATCTGGCCGATGAATGCAGTCTTTTTTTCCTCTCTGAAAACGATGTATATATTTGTATCCTTCACAGGTCAAACAGTCCCAAGTGTCATTGTGCAATTTGTTTCCCCAAAGACAAAACGGTTGCTAATCATTATTACTTTATTTTTAAAAGAAGACAATTTCAGACACCATATGTACAGTTAAATAAAGTATACATAAGTATTAAAAAAGGATTACTAAACTGTGGGTTACACCAACAACTCCTGCTTGTCTCCTTCAGCTGCCAAGGCTCTGAGGTGACCAGGGTTAGGACTGGGATCAGGTCTGTCTCATTTTGGAATGTAGACTCGTTTTTGCAGAACACAACCTTTGAAGGATGTGGCCTGTGTATTGTGACACAACTATAGCCTTCAATTGTTAATTGTCTTCATCATGTCCATTGGTCTTGGGTCGTGTCATGCTGGAACTTGAGGCTACATTGTCCCCATGATGTGGTACTACTACATGTACTCCATATCCAGAAGCTTTTAGAAAATGGATGCATGTCCATCCCTATCCCGAAAAAGAATCTGAACAGTTGAGCTAAGTCATCTAGACCATGACTTTGGAGTTATCGCAGAAAGAGATATGTTGTTATCCTGAGGTTCTGTTGAACCTCCAGAACTAGTAAGGTGTGGTAACATGTGCTGATGCTACTCACTGCAACCAACACTCCACAGAACCACCTTGGGTCCCAGATAGCAACAAGTTAACCAATCCATCCCCATTTCTGAAAAGTAGCCATTTGTCTGCCACAGCCAGGTGAAATGTGAGTGTCCCCTTGGCCTTTTCCTCTTCCTGGGGTCCTCTACATTGAGGCACCAGCGTGTTTTGCCGTGACCAGCAAAATGTGCCACGTGGCCAAAATGTTGTAGTTGATGTTCCCACATAGTACAAGTCTTACTCTACTCCAGAGTCTCCCTACATAACTGTTCATTTGACACAAAGTCATTCCTTTTTTGTGGATTCTTGGGTACCTTAAGAATAAATTCTTCAGCCACCATCCTCAATTTTATAAAGTCTGTGTAGATAGAAGCTTCTCATATTTTTGTAAAATTGACTGGGCAGTTCCTGGTGGCCCAGTAGGATAAAGTCCTACGAGGACCCTGTTATAATTCTTTTTTCAGATTGGCTTCTAAGAAGGAACCTGTCTTATAGAAAGCCATGGTTTAATTCTTTACATTTTTTTTCCTGGGTTTAAATAGAAGAAGGGGCTGGTTGTACAAGTAGGCCCTGAAAAACATAATAATCTAAATTAATAAACAGCAACAATTAACCCTGAATTACATCATATAGTCATTCAGAAAGGTGGCACAGTCTCTTAGTCATTAACACTGTTACCTCACAACAAGAAGGTCATGTAATTGTTTTCTGGGTTCTCCAGCTTCCTCCCACTTCCAAAGACACGCAGCTTAGTAGAAAGTGGTGAATGAATTGACTGTAGGTGTTAGTGTGCATGTTTTTTAATAAATATATAAGGCCCTGTGATACACGGGCATCATATCCAGGTTTAAATACTCTTTAGTCACTGTGTGTGTATTCTCGCATTAAATACCAACTGTATTGTTCTCTCTTGCTGGAAAACACTCAAGACGATACAATAAAATGTCAGATTCTGAAACTACAGAGTTTTCCTTATGCATTTGCCTTTGAATATTGACTTTTTGTATAACATATTCACTGTCAAAATGTTTGAATGGAGAAAACTTCTTTCTTCCTTGATAGTTCTCCACCCTTAAACATATGGGTTACATCTGTTCCCACTAGCTATGGTCCGTCATGGTTCCTCCATGCTTCGTTTCTTCATTACAGCTTCTGAGTAGTTTGCAGAATAGAATTTCACTATCAGGGATCCCATGCTGGTCTGGAAGGATGGAAGAGCTGGACAGTTTGGAAATAGTCGGCTGTGTCACTGTCACACTGAAAGCTGCAGTGAGAAGAAAAACATTGTGTAACTTCGAGAGTGGAAAACTGGTGTGTTATGTGGGTCCTTTAGGCAAATTAATAATTTTTACATCAGCATGGCTCGACGCAGTTTAAAAAAATAACTTTTAATAGAAGAACAAAGTGAACCAATTAGAATGATGCATTTTTGATAGGGATGTACCACCGGGTGTGTGACATCGCGACTTGGACCTGGATTCTGACATCGTGACTTGGACCTGGATAAGTGGCAGACAATGAATGAATGATTGAATGTACCGATCTGATCTCAAAGTTCAGCATTCCTTTAGATTTTTGTTGTTGTTCCAGTCCTGTGTTCTACTTCCTCCATCTTTTCTGTAGTTTATTTGCGGTTGGCAAACTGTACTAACTGGACAGGAGTGAGTCCTGTTACCTTCTCTTCTGTTTTATCACACATTTAACAGACATTTAGCCCCGGTCACAACCCACCGTGCGTTTTTTTTTGCCGTACGTTCTCTGCGGATGCCACGGCCACTACGTTTTTGTTAAAACGTGAGGATGCAGTAGCAAGTGGAGGGAGGGAGTACGTTCAACGCACGTCTCTAGGAGTGTAACGATAAAGAGAATTGACAATAAAGCAGTGTGTATGTGTGTGGGGTCGCTTTTCTTTTTTATGAGTGGGACCAGAGCGGCAGGTGTTTTTCGGCGTTGGCGATGCATGAGCATGTCCAGCCTGCAGCGGTCAGTTGTATGTGTTTTTACTTGCCTCGAAAAGTTACAGCTAGTTAACAGACTGAAGCTGTGGAGTGTGTGTTGCTGACGTTTGGAAATAAAGTCCAAGTTCAAGTGAGAAGCTGCGTAGTGCATGCAAGTCTGTCAGCCTCCATAGTATGTGGTGAGTGCCGTAATCCATACTGCCTGTGTACGGATTTGGTTAATTCAATAGTAACTGAATGAGAATGTGCTGCTTTGAATCCGTACTGAGGCAGTACTCACAACGTGCGTCATCTGTACTGCTGGTGAATCCGCAGCCTGACCGCAGCGAAAGTTCTGCATGCACTAAAACCTCTACGGCGTGTCTGCGTGTATCTGCGTGCTCCTAAATTCGTACTGAGGCAGTACTTACTACGTACGGATCTCCAAATTTAGCCCACGTTTTTGCAAGTACCGTATTTTCCGCACCATAAGGTGCACCTAAAGGCCTTAAATTTTCACAAAAATCGGCCGTGCGCCTTATAATCCGGTGCGCCTTATGTGCGCACTCAATTCCAAAATCTGTAAAAACGACCGACGTTGTCTTTGACCGCCGGAATATCGGACCATTTCCTGCTGACACAGGGACGTAATACGTAAAGTACATACGCTGGCAGTGTAGAGTACGTACCCTGGCAGTGATAAACCAATCGGAGAACATTACGTAATACATAAAGTACGTACGCTGGTAGCGTAGAGTACGTACGCTGCCAGCGATAAACCAATCAGAGAAGAGTCCGTGAGTCCGTGGTATGTACACTTACCTCCGCCACTCCTCCAGTAGTTACCGTATACTACAGGTATCCTCCAAAACAACATTTGCTTGTGTAAGGACCCCCGAAAATGGCACCAGCGAAGAGACATGCTTATGAGGCACAATTCAAACTGCAGACTATCAGTTACGCGGTTGTTCATGGGAATAGAGCAGCTGCGAGAGGAAACAAGAAAATGAACTGCGCTAAGTTAAAAAGACCAAATGGAGTTTCCGTGGAAACAAAGCGAGGTGGCCACAGCTAGAAGACCAACTCGAGCAATGGGTCATTGAACAAAGAACAGCCGGGAGAAGCGTCTCTACAGTCACCATTCGGCTGAAGGCAAAAATGACAGCGATGACGAGAGGGAAGATGAGCGGCAACATGGTGTGTTTGATGGCGAAATTGCCCAGCTGTTCAATTCAGACACAGAAGATGAGGACTTCGATGGATTTGTGACAGAACCATAATAAAAAATAATGTGAGTACCATATTGTTGAATACCGGTAGTTCATAGTTGTTAAAAAGTTCAAATAAACTCACTGTTTTGCTTCCGTGACCTTTTTTTTTTTTTTTTTTTGTAGACTATATGTTTTAGCGTGCGCCTTTTGTCAGGGTTAAGTACCCGCTAATTGAGGGCGCACCTTATAATCCGGTACACCTTTTGTAAGGGTTAAGTACCTGCCAATTGAGGGTGCGCCTTATAATCCGGTGCGCCTTATGGTGCAGAAAATACGTTAGACTGCACGCACGTGCAAGTACGGCAGGTTGTGACCACAGCTTTACCGACAGCTGCGAGGTCTGTCCAAAAAGTAACAGACCTTTTTATTTTTTTCAAAAACTATATGGATTTGAATCATGTGCGCTTGCATCAGCCAAGCTTGAACCTTTGTGCGCATGTGTGAGTATTTTCACGCCTGTTGGTTGCATCATTCGCCTGTAGGCAAGCTTTGAGTGAGCACTGGTCCAGCCCCGTCGTCGGATTTTCATTGTCAGGGAAATGGCTGAGCGACTGCTGCTTTGCTCCATGAAAATTTTTTCAGAAACTGTGTGAGACAGCCAGGTGGAAACCATTTGCAAAATTCAGATGGCTTTCGGTGAAGATTCTATCGGCGTCACACAGATTAAAGACCATTACAACCGGATTAAAGACGGCCCACACCGGCAGAGGGCGCACCGCGCTCCGAGCGGCCATCGACAGGCTGAAATTACCAGATCATTTCCAAAGTTAAGGCTGTGTTGATCCGGCACGTTGTGTGACTACCAGAGAAATCGCAGAAAATGTGGACATCAGCACTTTTGCGGCACATTCCACTGTTACAGGAGATTTTGTAATGAAAGACGTGCGGAGGAATTCGCGCGTCGGGACGGAGCCGCTCATCGCGCACAACAAACACCTCCATGTTGGAAGTCTCACAGGACATGTTGTGGCATGCCCAGCCTGTTACACAATTTCTCGGATACTCACTGGACTGAAAAGCCACCAAAAGCCGTCTGAATCTTCCGAATGGTTTCCAACACTCAAAGCCTGCCCACAGGCGAATGACGCAACCGACAGGTGTGAAAAAACTCACGCATGCGCACGAAGGTTCAAGCTTGGCTGATGCAAGTGCACATGATTCAAATCCATATAGTTTTTGAAAATAATAAAAAGGTCCGTTACTTTTGGACAGACCTCGTATTGGTGAGAAATATGTAGGGCCATCCAAAATCTTTTTTTTTTTTTTTCACAATCTGATGCTTGCATGTTCCTTGATACAGCAGTTGCACAGAGTAAAATGCAAACATATTAAAGTCAATGCAGTCTCTATGTTTGACAGTTTAACAGCTATTTTTTTAAAATTAAAGCAAACAGTTTTTAGATAGCTTATCAATTCCACTTAGAATAAGAAGGACCTTGATTGCCATTGTACTGTACATAGACAAATGCATGCAGTTAAACTTGTCTTCTGCATTTAACCCATCCTAATTAGAGACAGACATAATCCAACCACTTGGAGCACTTTGTAGTCACAGTCTGGTGCCTGGGGACCACCTCCAAATGTAGAGACGATGCCTTGGTCAGGGGCAGAGAAAAGAGCAGACCCTAAACAGGCATGTTTTTGTGCAAGATTGTTGTAGTAAAACTAGGACAATAATGTTTTAGTTTAAAAAAATACATTCATCCCTTCTTCTTATCTGTTCTTGAGAAGTGGACCTTTACTTGGCTGGTGGTGGTGGTGGTGGGAGGGGTCTAGCACCCTTCTGTCCCCTTCTTATGTCACACCTGTACAGTCTGTGTGAGCAGCAGGTAAAGACACCATGATGATGAAAATTCAATTATTTATGGGGAAAGAACTCTGTGAATGACTGGTTAAAATAAGTTATTTCACTTTGTATTATCACAGCATCACATTAATCATAGCAGATCCAAAATGGACCTGCATGTTGATTTGGCACAAGTTTTGCACAGGATGTCCTTCCTGAACCAACTCCACATTACATGGAGAATTGGCACAGGTGGTCTTGAACCAAGATGCTTCTGTTTTGGAGCAAGTGCACTGACAAGAAGGTTACATCACATGCACAATCCATCAGAAACAGACTTTGTGTATATTTGTAGCACAGCAAAGTGAAATCTGTGTTTCAAACTTGCATGGCTGTAAGATTGAGAGAGCACTCAAAGCAAAGGAAAGCGCTTTCCTTTGCTTTAAAACCAGCACTGCAGCTCTGTTGTATAACAGCAGTGCTGACTGGCTGCTCCCTCCTTTGGAACCGCACACATGAAACAAAGCGCGAGGAAATGCACACTTACTTAGTGACTTGGATTTGCAATCCCAAATCTGAAAAGGTTGTGTCAGGATGGAAAATGCAAATTATATACAAAAGAACAGCAAAAGCACAGTGATTCTAGCATTTGCTTTGACTTTTATTTAATTGCAGACAATTACATTTCCTGTTTTGTGGGGTCAGCTTCATTGTATTTGTTAATTGATTCCAGGTTGCAAAAAACATGATCATGACATCCGTAGTTTCTGAAAGTTAACTTTGAAAAGTTTGTGTTCTTGTCATATTTGCAGAACAAAGTAAAATGCTTTAAAAATGCAGTATAAATGACCCACCTAACCCATTCCACACTGCAGTGCTTTGCAAGATAGTTCTGCACAGAGGTAAAGTTCCTTCGAGGGTTTGAGGGAACAGATGTTGTGTCCTTGTTGGTGTCATTGACCTCATCTTCTCTTTGTTATCCACAGGCGATGAGCCA
The DNA here is from genome assembly GCF_902500255.1 of Thalassophryne amazonica. Lineage (NCBI taxonomy): Eukaryota > Metazoa > Chordata > Actinopteri > Batrachoidiformes > Batrachoididae > Thalassophryne > Thalassophryne amazonica. Next base: position 26,536,983 of record NC_047111.1, on the reverse strand, counting down.
ATGTGTCAGTTATATTGCAGTGGGCAGCCTTTACTGTGTATTTGGCAGCTGAAATGCAGCACAGTGCTGATGGTTTCATTAAAACCAATTATTAAGACACTACATTGTGAGCACAGTTGTTCATAGTGTAGGGTTAGTTATCTTTGATCCTAGTGATGCAGTTCATAGATTTACATTCTTTTAACTGCATAGCATGGATCTGTTTGTGGTGTGACCGACTCATTGTGTTATTTAGCATGTTCATAATCTGAGCACAAAAATGGGTCCTGGATGCAAAGGGGTAAGGTTTATCCTCTTCACTAGTCAGTTAGTATGTTTTGGCCATGACTTAAGGTGCACGTCGCTCTGAGAGAGTGGATTCAAGTGAGACTGTGCTCAAGTGAGAGGTTTTCTGGTGAGTTAAAAGACCTGTCAGAGTGAACCAGCAGACAGCGACCCCCAAAACTCCCTGAGGTGAAGCATTGTTTTATATTTTTATCTGGCAAGCATGTTTGTGATGAATTGCTTTAAGTGACTTCATAATGAAGTCACAAAGAAGTCATAATATAAAGCTATATACAGTAAAAACACCTTACTTTTGATATCGCCATAACCAACCTAGCCTGAGAGATCAGCAAATAGTTTGCCATCTTTTAGTATAATTCATTCATTTATTTTCTGTAGATGCTTCCTCTAATCAAGGATCATGGTGCGGCCTGGAGCCTGACACAACTGCCATTGGTGAGAGGCGGGATACACCCCGGACAAGACGCCAGTCTATCACAGAGCCACATATAGATACAAACACATTCCCACTCTCACTCACACTTCTGGTCAAGTCAGTGCAATGCAGTTCTCCTTCCATGCATGTCTTTGAAAGTGGGAGAAAAAGGGAAGTAATCCCACGCCATTCTTGCTATGAGGCAACAGTGCTAACCACAAAGCCACTGTGCTGCTATGTTTCGTATAAATTAAGTAAAACATCATTAGAAAGTCAAAAATATCAAATATCTGTGATCGATTGGTATAAGATTGCCTTAAGATTATGAGCATCATTTGCATTGTAAAGGTATGTCAGCCATAACACTTTGGCACATTTCTCCTCAGTGTTGAGGACATTCGGTAGAAGAACACTAATCATATCATGGTCACTGTCTATTGGTGGTGTGCATGGAGTGTTATGACATCATGCTATAGCTCAGCATGTGTGTATGTGCTGCTGTGATGTTAATAAAAATTGCAGTGTGGAGTTTACAACAGAATGAAGCTGTAGTTATCTAACATGTTTAACACCTGTTTGCATTTTCACGTTTCTTTGTTTTGCATTTATTGTGTTGATGTTATCACTGTTCTCCTGTGTGATATGCTTGTAGCAGCCGTACAACTGTCATCCAGAAAATAAGCTGGGTAAAGCTGGGAGTGGCTCGTATTCCCTCAGCTCACAGAGCTCCTCAGAGATCTGAAAACAGAGCTGAGAGATGAGACTCATCCTCCGCACTGTTTTTGTGACTTATGCTTTCTTCATATTCATGGTAGCATTCATCTAATGCTACATTCACAAACTCAGATTTAATGTTGGTTGATTTATCATCTGACAAAGGTAAGGCTCAACAAAATAAGACGAGATGGATGGTCTAAAGCATATCTATATTGATTAGCAAAATATTTGTGATTGATTGGTATGACTTCATAATGAAGTCACACACGTCATATTATGAATTTATACATGATTGAAAACACCATTACACACACATGTATATTTACATGTTAATACTAGACAGTTATTGATTTCCATATGTAATTTAATTTAATTTCATTTATATAGCGCCATATCAAAACAAAGTTGCCTCAAGGCGCTTCACACAAGTAACTTCTAACCTTACCAACCCCTAGAGCAAGAACACAGGCGATAGTGGTAAGGAAAAACTCCCTCTGATGATTTGAGGAAGAAACCTTAAGCAGACCAGATTCAAAGGGGTGACCCTCTGTTTAGGCCATGCTACTGACATAATTTACAATATGAATATATATATATATATATATATATATATATATATATATACAGTGAGGAAAAATAAGTGTTTGAACACCCTGCAGTTTTGCAAGTTCTCCCACTTAGAAATCATGGAGGGGTCTGAAATTTTCATCTTAGGTGCATGTCCACTGTGAGAGACATAATCTAAAAAAAAAACAAAAAAAAACGGAAATCAGAATGTATGAATTTTTAATAATTTATTTGTATGTTACTGCTGCAAATAAGTATTTGAACACCTACCAACCAGCAAGAATTCTGGCTCACACAGACCTGTTAATTTTTCTTTAAGAAGCCCTCTTATTCTGCACTCTTTACCTGTATTAATTGCACCTTTAAAGTGAAAAATGTTTCTATTCATGCCCTTTCTGAACAGTAGTTCTCTGTACTTATCTTACTGTCTGCATTAAAAGCTTGTTTGCTACTTGTTGCTTTGACCTATTGAGGCGAGGCAGATTTTTAGCTGAGCTGCACCTAGCTGAGCGAAATTCTGGGTGCTTGCTACAGACCTACTTACAAGCTTACTACAAACATCATATAAAGGTTTCGGGGGCTAGGACATTCAAACCATGTGTCTGACCAACAACATTTTCTGGTTTCTTTGACAATAGGGGAATGATCAAAAAAGAGAACATCACGTACTGCCACGTGGTGATGTTTTCAATCAGAAAAATAGCTTTTGTAGTCATCAGCTTCTTTTTTGAACACATGAAGATCATGAAACAATGGAAAAATGTTAAACACATCTTTCCTCTGCAGTTTAACAACATTTGGCAGAGAACCGGTGCATTATTGTCATCTGGTGAGGAGTGTGCTTGGATGGGTATTCGGTGCCGTTTTCGCAAACCTTTCCCAAAACGCTCCAACACAGAGTAATGGAACAGTGGTTTGTGTGGATGAGAGAGCTGCCGGAGGAATTTTGGGATCCAAAAAGTGTTTCTCCACCTTTATCTTGACGAACAGTGTGAACGCTTGATTATAAACACTTCTCACTTGCTTCCCCATGTTGCTCCCCATCAAAGTTTGTCTTTGGCTCCACTGGAGTCGGGTCCCTTTCGCTCCCGTAGCAGCTTCTGATTTTTTCTGTCATTGTTTTTCTTTTTTATGGCCAGATGGATGAAGCGTTGCTGAGATTGTGGACTTGCCTGACAGATGTACTCCTATGTGTGTTTAATTATGCACAGACTAAAAGAAACTTCACATTCGGTACTCTCTCTGCAATTCCAGTTTTCACCCAAATAACAGTTTTGGCTCTGCCTGAGCGATGCCGTGTATTTGGGGCTACACACTGTTCCACACTGGTCAGCAGTAATGGTTTGTTTCCTTAATGCTGTTTGTTGTGTAAAATCACACTGTAGTCTGAGCTGGTGACACGGTCCACCCACCTGAGTGTGATAATACTCTCCAAGACAAGATGCTGAAAAGCAGATGTGGCTCCACTTTATCAAAGCATGCATGGAAAGAACAGAGTCTCTGCCAGGCTTTCTAAAACGTCAGTGTGTTTTCCTCACAGCTAAACTGAGCAACTTTGTCCCCTCGTGTGTCACTGTCTGATCTGTAATTCAAGCAATGTGCCAGCCAGTGCCGCAACATTTTTCTGTGACACTGGACTCAGTCAGGCATTAGGACACAGGTGAGAAAAGACAAAATTGCCCTTTTTACATGACAGGTACAAGTGTGACATTATGTTTGCCAAACCTTCATAATAACACAGCGCTGATGGTGAGAAGAAAAACAAAAATCACTTACATGTTTGTGTCACCACATGTAAGAGGAGATGAGTTTCAATTGGTAGGTACTGGCATGGAAATGCTGGAATGGAGAAAATGTGGCATCGATGGACGTGTGAATATGTCGCTTATAACAGAGGGACTTCACTTTCACAGTCAGCACATGTACTCCTGTTTTCAGGCTTCTTTCCCACGAGACTTTTCAGTGTGCACTTAGCGTCAACCGTCACCACAGTGCTGCACTAATGTGGTGATCAGACACAAAAGGCCTGGACCCTCAATCTGTGGGGAGAAAAGGTTCCAAATGTTGTGACACAAACAAAATTTAGTACAGTAAATGTCAGTTATATATAAATTCAACATGTTCTAAACCACATGCTCATGCATGTTCATTGCCATTTGCATCCTGCAACACCCTCAATTAACCATATATGGTAACAAACATCCGGTTTTTGATCTTGTTCCTCACCCGAATAACAGAACAAAAGAGTAAAGAAAATCAACTTTTGTAAAACATAAATCAAGGTGCTTGTGAGTGGTCACAGCAGTGAGAAGAAAAATAAAAAAGTAAATAAATAAATGTGCCACTATTGATAACAACCATCCACCAGCAGTTTTGAACTTGACCGTTTGTAATGAGCATTCACTCATGGTGTCATGTTGTTTCCTAATTTTGACATCACATGGACAAAATTTTAAGAAGCTTGAACATGTTCACCACAGAAACCAGCACAAATCTTTCCAGGTAACAAAAAAAGTAGACAATTGATTATCCTTACAGTTGCATCAGAATCTTTTGCACTCCTGTGAAGTTGTCACAGTGCTGTCTTGAAGATAAAATCTTTCCTAATGCAATTTGAAAAGAAAAAGTAATGTGGGTGCATTTTTAATACAAAATTGGAGGAGGGATGCTATTTTATTGACACCTTGTAGCAACAGGCAACTTTTTGATGTAAATTTCTTTATTTTTGTTTGCGTTTCAATGAAAATGAAATCAAAAAGGAAATCAGCAGCTGTTTACTTCACACAAGTGTCTGTTATAGGTTTTGACACCAAAGGGGCTGCATGTCTGTTTCTTTGACATAATTACTAATTGCATGCTTATTAATATTTAAGGAAATAAAGATGTTTTTGATATATACGTCGCACTGGAGTATAAGTCACAGGACCTCCTAAACTTGGTAAAAACAAAAATACAGTAATCCATTCCCACAGTTTAAGTTGGTTTGATAAGAAGAGCTTTTTTATTGTCAGTGTACATACATACAACAAAACTTGTCCTCTGCATTTAACCATCCTAATTACAGCTAGACACAATCCAATCACTAGGAGCAGTGCGCCACCACAGTCCGGTGCCCGGGGACCAACTCCAGCTGTAAAGACGCAGCCTTGGTCAAGGGCAGGGAAAGGAGGAAACCCTAAATAATGTTTTTGACTGTGGGAGGAAACCAGAGTGCCCGAGAAAACCCACGCAGACACGGGGAGAACATGCAAACTCCACAAATGCAGGAAGCGATCCCACGACCTTCTTGCTGTAAGTAAGTAAGTAAGTAAGCTTTATTTATATAGCACTTTTCACAGACCAAGGTCACAAAGTGCTTCACACGATATAAATAGACAATAAAAACAACACATACAAATATAGAACAATAAAATAAAGTGACACTAAAATGCCTGTTTAAAAAAATGTGTCTTTAGTTGTTGTCTAAAAACATCCACAGAATCCGGTGAGCGAAGAGAACAGGGAAGCTCATTCCAGAGGCGAGGTGCCACAGCTTTAAAAGATCTGTCCCCTCAAGTTTTAAAACAAGTTCGGGGAACCATCAGCAGGTTCTGATTGGAAGACCTCAAACTCCTGCTGGAAACATAAGGCTAGATCAGGTCCTTAATGTATTCCGGTGCCTGCCCATGTAGAGCTCTAAAGGTCAGCACGAGGATTTTGTAATTTATCCTGTAAAAAACAGGGAGCCAATGTAAAGACTTGAGGACAGGAGTAATATGCATTCTCCTGTGGGCGCGGGTAAGAAGTCGTGCAGCAGAATTTTGCACTACCTGCAGGCGGGCCAGCTCTTTCTTACTGAGGCATGTAAAGAGACTGTTACAATAATCAAGTCGTGAAGAAACAAATGCATGCACAATCATCTCTAGCTCATTAAAAGCCACCATTTTGCGTAATTTGGAAATGTTTCGAATTTGGAAAAAACAGTTCTTAACGAGCTGCCTGGTGTGATGTTCCAAAGACATCCCTCCATCCAAAATGACACCCAGGTTACGCAGGCTGCCTTTAACAGAGCTGCTCAGATTACCAAGGTGATTCTTAATGACAGACATAGCACTATCTGGAGCTACAATCAATGTCTCAGTCTTATTAGAATTCAACTGCAGGCTGTTTTCAGTAAGCCATTCTGTAATTTTAGTGAGACAACTAATGAGAGAACAATTTTTCTGTGCTTCAGTTGTCTTAAAAGAACAGTACAGCTGCAAGTCATCGGCATACAAATGGTAGGACACATCGCAGAACTGCTGGATCAGCTTACCAAGAGGAAGGATATACAGCAGGAACAAAATCGGACCCAGGACTGAGCCCTGTGGGACACCCCACAAAAGATCAGCAGATTTTCCAAGGCTTTAGCCAAAAAGGGGGGTCTTTGATATTGGCCTGGTGCGCTGTGAGGCACCAGTGAAGCCAGGCACCATGAAGCCACCGTCCCGCCCAAATGCACAGTTAAATAATTATGTTAAAGTGCAATAATTAAATCATTTTTCAGTGCATACAGCCAGTACATTCTTTTTTGCATGCATGCATGCACACATCTCTAAGCATCCATCCATCCATTCATTTTCTTCCGCTTCATCCGAGGTCAGGTCGCGGGGGCAGCAGCTCAAGCAAAGCCACCCAGACCTCCCAATCCACGGACCTCTCCCATCTCCTCCGGGGGAACCCCAAGGCGTTCCCAAGCCAGCTGCGAGACGTTGTCCCTCCAGTGTGTCCTGGGTCTTCCCCGGGACCTCCTCCCGATGGGGCATGCTCGGAACACCTCTCCAGTGAGGTGGCCGAAAAAGATGCTGGAGCCACCTCAGCTGGCTCCTTTCGATGTGGAGGAGCAGCGGCTTGGCTCCGAGCTCCTCCTGAGTGCTCCTCACCCTGTCTCTAAGGGAGCGCCCAGACACCCTGTGGAGGAAACTCTTCTCGGCTGCTTGTACTCGCGATCTTGTTCTTTCGGCCATGAGCCAAATCTCATGACCATAGGTGAGGGTCGGAACGTAGATCGATTGGTAAACCAAGAGCTTTGTCCCCCTGCTCAGCTCTTCACCACGACGGTCCAATACAGCGACCGCATCACTGCAGATGCTGCACCGATCCTTCTTTCGATCTCACACTCCATCCGTCCCTCTCTCGTGAACAAGACCCCGAGATACTTAAACTCCTCAAGTGGATCTCTGAGCAAACAAAATCTATTCTGTGCTCGGTAAGTATATTTTTGCAGTATTATTGTAAACAATAATATCTGTCACTGAGGTGTCACTATCAGTTTATAAGGCGGTGTGCACAGTCAAGTCAGGACACAAAGCAAATCTCTTAGAGCTTCCAGAAGTCTGTCCGACTGCACCGGAGAAATGAACACCATCCTTCCAAATGATCATCCCCTCATTAGGTGTTTTAATGGTGGTGGTGGTAGTGCCAAGCGTATTAACACGTAGGTCCAAAAGCTGTCACAGCTCTTACATCACCATGGCGGTCACGTCACTTTGATTCTTATCAAAGCATTCAGTGAAGCATAGTCTCCTGTGGACAGGTTCTTCTTTTTTATTTGACACCCTCATCTCAGTACAAGAGCAACATTTTTACACTGACAGCTTAATTTTACTGTGTCCAACCTTTACAAGTACAGGGAGTCATTTGGTGAAGGTTGGAGCTGTAGTGTTGAACCTGTCTGTTAAGAAATATACATGTGACAGGTTGTAAGCAGTTCAAAAAACAAAACAAAACAAAAAAAAATCCTTTACTGCAAGCTCATGATTCATCAAACCTGTATTTGGCCTGACTGAATCATTCCTCTTTGTTTGAAGTGTGTGGGTTAGTTGAGGTGAAAAAGAAATGGGCTGATGTTAGGGCTTATCTCTTCAGATTGTTCCATGACTCTTATTTTCAGAATTCGGTGGGCAGGGATCCTCCTCTTTTTGGAGAATTTGGCCTGCTCCGTCTCCAACATGCTGTGCTGGTGAAGACTGACAGGCTCAGATATTTCAAGGCCACTATCATGACCACTCCCGCCTGACTAACTTCATCCATGCCTCAGTGTGATCGATGAGAATGTCTGACCCAGCTCAGTCCATGTCACAGCCGTGAGCAAGGTCCCCTGACAGGGAAGGAAGGGTTAGAGAATCCCAGCCTCATCACCCTCACTGCAAACAGTTTTTACTTTAGACCATACCTAAGAGTAAAGTCGTGTCCCTTGACAACACAACACCATGCCAGCCCAGACCATAATAGCTTGGGGACTCTGGGATGTGTACAGCACATCCTCATCAAGTAAACAGCGGTTTTAAAGTGACATGTTGTTCATCTTGTGAAGTTCACTTTTAAAGGGCAGACACAGGTGCTTTGACTGTTGCAGCTCTACAGAAATTTTCTGCTAAAGCACATACATTGTCTTCAGTTCTGTTAATATCTGTCTGTAGTCTATTGGACACTTGTTTCCTGTATATGTGAAATATATCTGTGAAATGTTTGCAGTTTCTTTTGTGTGTGTGTGTGTGTGTGTGTGCATGCATGCACGCTCGTGTGTGTGTGTGTGTGTGTCTGCAGAGTGCAATGGTACCAAACGTATGGAACCAAATTTCCACTCTAAATGCAATGCAACACAACACAAATGGGACGAATAATCCATGTCACGTGTCATACAAAGCACTAATCAAATGACAAGGATCCACTCAGCCGTTATATATACAGTGAGGAAAATAAGTATTTGAACACCCTGCAGTTTTGCAAGTTCTCCCACTTAGAAATCATGGAGGGGTCTGAAATTTTCATCTTAAGTGCATGTCCACTGTGAGAGACAATCTAAAAAAAAAACATCCAGAAATCACAATGTATGATTTTTTTTAGTAATTTATTTGTGTGTTACTGCTGCAAATAAGTATTTGAACACCTGTGAAAATCAATGTTAGTATTTGGTACAGTAGGCTTTGTTTGCAATTACAGAGGTCAAATGTTTCCTGGGGTTTTTCCACCAGGTTTGCACACACTGCAGTAGGGATTTTGGTCCACTCCTCTATACAAATCTTCTCCAGATCTTTCAGGTTTGGAGTTTCAGCTCCCTCCAAAGATTTTCTGTTGAGTTCAGGTCTGGAGACTGGCCAGGCCACTCCAGGATCTTGAAATACTTCTTTTGGAGCCCCTCCTTAGTTGCCCTGACTGTGTGTTTGGGGTCATTGTCATGCTGGAAGACCCAGCCATGACCCATTTTCAATGCTCTTACTGAGGGAAGGAGGTTGTTTGCTAAAATCTCGCAATACATGACCCCATCCATCTTCCCTTCAATATGGTGCAGTCGTCCTGTCCCCTTTGCAGAAGAGCACCCCCAGAGTATGATGTTTCCACCCCCATGCTTCACGGTTGGGATGGTTTTCTTGGGGTTGTTCTCATCCTCTCAACATGGTAAGTGGAGTTGATTCCAAAATGTTCTATTCTGGTCTCATCTGACTACATGACCTTCTCCCATGTCTCCTCTGGATTATCCCGATGGTCACTGGTGAACTTCAAACGGGCCTGGACATGTGCTGGCTTGAGCAGGGGGACCTTGCTGCTCTCTTCAGGTCATTGACCAGGTCCTTCTGTGTAGTTCTGAGCTTTCTCAGAATCATCCTTACCCCACAAAGTGAGATCTTGCATGGAATCCCAGACCGAGGGAGATTGACAGTCATCTTGTGTTTCTTCCACTTTCTAAGAAATAATCATAACAGTTGTTGTCTTCTACCAAGCTGCTTCCATGTTATCCTGTACTCCATCCCACCCTTGTGCAGGTCTACAGTTTTGTCCCTGGTGTCCTTAGGGCCATGTCCCACTAGCGTTTAGGAGGATTTGTGCATGAAATGGGGAGACAAAAGCTGAGCGTCCGCAAACAAAGGTGGGTGGAAATGACAAATGTCCCGGGGTGGATCAGCGAATACATGAGGAAGAAAAGCGGATATAACAGGGAACAGAAGCAAAGGCGACCGCGGATGCGCCCCCATGAGGGGCACAGCGGGCGTGATGCACTCGCTTCATCCTTTCCCACTCTGTCTGCATGTGCGACATACCATTTGCGACCGTGATGTGGCCGTGCTGGGCACGCGTCATACCTGTTTTGCACGCTGTCCACTGCCAAGCCGCGCCAACCCGTCGGTTGCGGATATCAGCGGATGCCAGGGGATATGCGGCGTGTTGGTTGTGTATGTCCTGCGTATGTCTTCAGTATGTGTTCAGGCAGTGATGCGGATCTCATCCGCAGCAGTATTTTTGAGCCGCTCAAAAATCCTGGCTGTGGACATGCGTGCCTCTGCGGATGATCACGGATGTGTTCGGATAGCGGCCGACTCATACAGGAATGTTACACAGTTATTGCGGTTGTTTGGCCGATGTGGGCCACTTTTGTGCACATTCCATCTGCAAATCCTCCTAAATGCCAGTGGGACAGGGCCCTTAGACAGCTCTTTGGTCTTGGCTATGGTGGACAGGTTGGAGTGTGATTGATTGAGTGTGTGAACAGGTGTCTTTTATACAGGTAACGAGTTCAAACAGGTGCAATTAATACAGGTAAAGAGTGCAGAATAAGAGGGCTTCTTAAAGAAAAATTAACAGGTCTGTGTGAGCCAGAATTCTTGCTGGTTAGTAGGTGTTCAAATACTTATTTGCAGCAGTAACATACAAATAAATTATTAAAAAAAATCATACATTGTGATTTCCGGATTTTTTTTTTGTTGTTTTGTTTTTTTTTTTTAGATTATGTCTCTCACAGTGGACATGCACCTAGGATGAAAATTTCAGACCCCTCCATGATTTCTAAGTGGGAGAACTTGCAAAACCTCTGCGTGTTCAAATACTTATTTTCCTCACTGTATATAAAAAAAATACTGAACCACTATCAGATGCTGACACCCTGCGCTCACTTTGAGACATAATTAGCCTTGTGTCGTGTGTGCGAGGGAATGTAAATACACTCAACAAAAATATAAACGCAACACTTTTGGTTTTGCTCCCATTTTGTATGAGATGAACTCAAAGATCTAAAACTTTTTCCTCATACACAATATCACCATTTCCCTCAAATATTGTTCACAGACCAGTCTAAATCTGTGATAGTGAGCACTTCTCCTATGCTGAGATAATCCATCCCACCTCACAGGTGTGCCATACCAAGATGCTAATTAGACACCATGATTAGTGCACAGGTGTGTCTTAGACTGCCCACAATAAAAGGCCACTCTGAAAGGTGCGGTTTTATCACACAGCACAATGCCACAGATGTCGCAAGATTTGAGGGAGCATGCATTTGGCATGCTGACAGCAGGAATGTCAACCAGAGCTGTTGCTCGTGTATTGAATGTTCATTTCTCTACCATAAGCCGTCTCCAAAGGCATTTCAGAGAATTTGGCAGTACATCCAACCAGCCTCACTACCGCAGACCACGTGTAACCACACCAGCCCAGGACCTCCACATCCAGCATGTTCATCTCCAAGATCGTCTGAGACCAGCCACTCGGACAGCTGCTGAAACAATCGGTTTGCATAACCAAAGAATTTCTGCACAAACTGTCAGAAACCGTCTCAGGGAAGTTCATCTGCATGCTTGTTGTCCTCATCGGGGTCTCGACCTGACTCCAGTTCGTCATCGTAACTGACTTGAGTGGGCAAATGCTCACATTCGCTGGCGTTTGGCACGTTGGAGAGGTGTTCTCTTCACGGATGAATCCCAGTTCACACTGTTCAGGGCAGATGGCAGACAGCGTGTGTGGCGTCGTGTGGGTGAGCAGTTTTCTGATGTCAATGTTGTGGATCGAGTGGCGGTGGGGTTATGGTATGGGCAGGCATCTGTTATGGATGAAGAACACAGGTGCATTTTATTGATGGCATTTTGAATGCACAGAGATACCGTGACGAGATCCTGAGGTCCATTGTTGTGCCAACATCCAAGAACATCACCTCATGTTGCAGCAGGATAATGCATGGCCCCATGTTGCAAGGATCTGTACACAATTGTTGGAAGCTGAAAATGTCCCAGTTCTTGCATGGCCGGCATACTCACCGGACATGTCACCAATTGAGCATGTTTGGGATGCTCTGGACCGGCGTATACGACAGCGTGTACCAGTTCCTGCCAATATCCAGCAACTTCGCACAGCCATTGAAGAGGAGTGGACCAACATTCCACAGGCCACAATTGACAACCTGATCAACTCTATGCGAAGGAGATGTGTTGCACTACATGAGGCAAATGGTGGTCACACCAGATACTGACTGGTATCCCCCCCCCCCCCCCCCAATAAAACAAAACTGCACCTTTCAGAGTGGCCTTTTATTGTGGGCAGTCTAAGGCACACCTGTGCACTAATCATGGTGTCTAATCAGCATCTTGGTATGGCACACCTGTGAGGTGGGATGGATTATCTCAGCAAAGGAGAAGTGCTCACTATCACAGATTTAGACTGGTTTGTGAACAATATTTGAGGGAAATGGTGATATTGTGTATGTGGAAAAAGTTTTAGATCTTTGAGTTCATCTCATACAAAATGGGAGCAAAAACAAAAGTGTTGCGTTTATATTTTTGTTGAGTGTACAAAATTGCACAATTTGCTGGAAGAAATTGAAAATAGGCTGAATGTAAACACATGCATTTCTAAAACAAACATATTCAATTCATTTTATTTATATAGCCACAAATCACAACATAAGTCACCCCAAGGGTAAGGTCTAACCTTATCAATCCCCCTGAGCATGCACATAAGTTACACTGGTATGAAAAAAAATGCTTGGAAATATTTAGTAGGATTTATGCAATTCATCTCAGAGATGATTATTAGAGACATTGTCAACCAAACAAAAACACATTAAAACAACCAGTAAAAAGTAAAGCAGACAGCCTGCCAGATACAGCAGGGCCATCTTGCCACTGCCCTAATCTGAAACAGAAACTCAGCTATTACATTATACATTTATGTTGCAGTGGAGCATCAGGAGCCTTTTCGTCACAGAATGATAGGTCCCTATGTAACAGGGTCAGTTATACAGCAACAATGTGTGTATGCAAAAATATGTTGTACATTAGTTATTGGTATAATTACACAAAATCTGTGTAACCTTGATTTTTATTTTTATTCATTTATTTTAGTTAATACCTGACAGATTGGGCCTCCAGGTCAGTATGCAGAACTTTAGTATGCACCTGTCCCCTTACGTTCACATTTTAATGTGACGCAGTCCTCTATAAGTAGCGTTTTCGCGCCTTTCCTCTCCCCTTTTGTTACTGATGTCCGAGGGATAAGTAAGTCGTCTTGCAGCCGGGAGGGAATTTGTTTTAGCCTTGGTTAATTGCATTTTTTGGGGGTTTATTGGCTAGTTTAGGTTTGTTATAAAGTACCTACGATATGCTGAAACATATATCTGTGTCATTTAATTTGTGTAGGGGCATGTCGTGTTGAAGCCACTGACCGGAGGATTTTTATTTTTTATTTCACTGTTTGTCAGGTATGTTATATCCTGTTAAATGATTTCATGTATTATTTGTGTTTCTCCCCTTTTGTTACTGATGTCTGAGGGAGAGGGGCATGTCGTGTTGAAGCCACTGACCAGAGGATTTTAATTTTTTATTTCACTGTTTGTCAGAAATTAAAAGGAGACGACCTCCAAAGACACCCACGTCTGACACTCTCCTTCTTCAAACACAACACAGAGTCAGTCACAACCGGTTACACCTATGACTACATGTTGTACCCACTTGTCCACTCTCTTTAATTTAGCGGCACAGTTGTCATATACATGTATGATCTCTATGCTTTTGGCAGAGCGATGAGCGGAGCCGTGCGCCTCACGGAGCCGTGCCTTACTATGCTGAGCTCCATATGGAGCTGTATGTTCCATGCGCACAGCCACTGCAGAGTGCTATGCACAAAATCGCTCACAATCCCTCCAGAACAGAAAGATTATCTGCAATGCATTTTAACTTAAATTGATTAAGCTTAAGCAGCCAAATCCACATTGAAGTAAAAAGTAATTAATTTCAAGATACACCGACAAAATAAAGAAACAAAGCCATCTGTAAAATTAAACACATATTACCCTTATCTGCACAAATGACATCTGATTATTCGCATTTTGTGGATCATATGTACCGATGTCACACATTTTTAAACATGTTTAAGACTTTCCTGATTGCTCACAGTGCTCCACAGTGCTGCTTTAACAACAGATTGCATCCGTTTTAGGCAGGAGTATTCAGTTGTTTTCTTTTTTGCTGTTTTTTTTTTTTTTTTTTGTGGGGGCACCAAAAACGTACATAATCTGATGTTGCATATGGAAAATGGGACCTAGGCTTAATAGTCAGCCTGTAAAAACAAAACAAACAAAAAAAGGCACAATCTAGCCAAACTTATCTTGACAATATATTTCTTAACTACTGTTCAGGCTTGGCAGCTTTAAGCAGATGCGAATGTTGACACTGGCTGAAAATTAGAGACACTCTGCTTCATAATGGCTGCTGAACCAGGGGATTTGCAGAGTTTGTGTACATAGCATCCACTCCAGAGGATACACTGTGAAGGTTGCCACAGTGACCTAAATGCTCCGTGCTCGACTAAAACCTTCACCAAGGTTGGATTGTGCTGTGTATTCTTGACTTAGCTGTAAACCCTGATTACAAACCATGACATGCCTCCTGTGAAAACAAGCTCCTGACTCCTTATTGAAGGGCACAACACAAAATATAGACACAACTCAAAAGCAGCTCTTTCACACCCATGTTTGAGCTTTGCACTGTGCCCAAAGCGCTCTGGCTGATACCACGTCTACTCAACAAACATCATTTGTTTTCATCAGATTTAGCCATATCTCGCACTGGGAGCATTTATCCCAGAGGTCCAAAAATTTAATTGGGTGGAGGGCCATGGGCCAAAAAAGATTTTTAGTGTTATGTTAAAATGCATTCTGTTATATTTCATGCAAAACTGAGATTTAAAATTGAAAAATAAATTCCAATAAATAAAACTCTGTAATCTTGCAATATTTTATTAATCTGAAGACTGCAGAGATAACTAAACATGTTTCTTTTTGCATTAAAAAGACACCATTTGTGAGAGAATCTCCATGCGAAGGTAAATTACATTGAAAACAGCTGCTTCATCCACCTTTGTAATGAAAAATGAAAAGTTCACCTAAAAATTACTCAAAATGACAACACGCAGTAACAAATCAGTGTTGGATACAATGTTGACAATATTTAAGTTCCACATCACAAATTGCCCTCAGGCAAACCTTGTATGCCATTCTTCAATTACATAGTGATGGCAAAACAGGCTTCATGAAAAAAAAACCGTTGCTTCTCTGAGTCCACTAGATGGCAGTGTTCACTCCAAAAAGGGCTGGCCATCACAGCAACTCCTTAGTGCCCACCCACCAAATTTCTACATGTACAGTTGTGTTTCCGATATGGAGCTGCAGCCACCCTAAAAAGACTGCCACTTGTGCGGAAAGAAAAACACCTCTGTTAATGTAAAAGTCATGCTGGCCAACGTGATGGGCCAAATCAAAGGGAACATAGGCTAAATGTAGCCCCTGGGCCACAAATTGGGTGCTCTTTGAACTATACAAAGTCTAATTTCGTGATGATAGTAGCAAGCAGCGAAACGTTCTGGGTTTCTTTAAAGTTTGAGCTGCTCGAAACTAATAAGCACAAGAGGTTGACTCCAGTACCATGTAATTGAAAGCACTTCGGGGTGGCGCTCCCTATGGATCTGAGGAGTCATTTTAGCCTGTCGAGTTTAGAGAAACAGAAGTCGATTGAAGTTATTGCCCTCTGAGTGAAGAGTTCACTGCTGAAGACCAGAAAAGAGGTGAATGACAAAACAGAGTACCCATGGCGATGCACGTCCACACTGTGAAGTCCTCGCAAACCACCAGGATCATCACAGGAAATATCTGGCTTGTAATCAAGCTTACAACACTCAGTCTTTTTTCCCTCATTCAGATATTTCCTAAATATTTAACAGAACCAACGAGCACTGAAAAGTAAAACGGTGAAAAAAATGTTTCGTCGAGTTTTCTCTCTGTTGCTTAGTTGTTTTTTTTAAGCAGGATAAAATAACAGATTGATATAATCACATCAAATTTTAAAGTTAAGGTTTGCAACTGGCCTGGAATATATCAAAATTTCCATAATTTTAAAAGCTACTCTTGTCTCTTTTAAACAAACTGTGTTTTCTTCTTTGTAATGGTTTTCATTTATTTGTATGGCCTGGCCAATTGATTATAAAATCAGAAAACACTTCATCAATCATTGTGAGAAAGGAAGGCTCTAATAATATGCTGTTTATTCTGGCAAAGAAAGAGATAAGAACAGCACAGTGCAGAATGATTTTATTAAAGGCTGTTTCAAAGAACAAGAATGACTTAAAAAAAGTCAGACTCTCACGGGGTTTGCACTAAAACACTGCATTAATTCAATTCATGCCATTTGATGTCTCCACAGTAAAGATACTTTTTTGTGTCTACCCAAGGAATATCAGTGGTACCTTATGGCTCAGTGTGCTTTCATGAATAAAATGTTACAGTCTGAACTCTCTTGGGTTGCCTACGGTTAATTCTGGCGATGATGGAAAAGTAAAGATCAATCAGAAAACTTAAATCTACAGAGAACTCACTTTCTTTCTTACCAAGTTATCTTCACTGTGTTTAGCTTGGCCAGTCTCTGGACACCTGGTCCCTGCAGAGGGGGATTATCAGAGCACTAAGCCTCGGTTTGTTCCATCTTCCATGGCTCTAATTAATCAGGGCTGGGCTCTACCAAAGGGCTTTGCCGGCCCCTTATCAATTTGCAGTTTGTGGTCTGGCCACAGGCCTCAACAGCCCCTTCCCAGTTACCACCCAACAAAAAGTTACAAAAAACAAAAAAATATCACAGTCTGATCAGCTACATCACACAAACATTAAACTCCGAAAGTAAACAGAATAAAAACACCTTACCCTAAAATTAACTTTACCATTCATGACTTTAAGACTAACTTTCATACCCCCGTCACACATAGCTGGAATCACGCAGAATGGTGTCAGAATTATGAATCGGTGCACATCCAAAAAGTGGCGGATTTCAGTTCCGAAAATTCTGACAGCCACCTGCAGAAGTCCACACATTTAGTCAAAATTGGCCGGCGGCCCCGAGTGTGATGCACATGTTCATAACCTCCGGGTGGTGTCGAGATGGGACACCTCCATGTGCAATCTGAGGACCATCTGACCGCAATTTACATGTTCTGATGGCGGCAAAACGGGATCCAAACGATTTGAGCACATATGAGGGAACCTCAAGATGGGTCTGGCACAGTATACCTGCTGGTATGACCTGCACATGCCACGTATAATGCCACGTATATAAAGTTTGCTGCTTTCACTGCTTCCCATTTACATTTTGATAATGGCTCAAATACATTTGGCAGAAAAAAAAATTCAGAGGAAATTTTGACCCAGTCATTAAATGAGGCAGAGGTCCCAATTCAGGATTCCCCATAGATGTTTGGTGCCTCCTGACTGTAACTAATCCATTAAATACATATCGCTCACATCAGATAAAAGTTCAGCTCTGACACTTTTGAGGAAAGTGGAAACGGAGTCATTTCTGTGATTAAAAGTCCGACTGTTTATTTTTTTCAAACCGTGTTCAGACTGGGATCTGAAGCCTGACGTGCACCTGTTAAATCAGACACAAAAGGCTGTGATTTGACACTTTTCTGCTTTTAATATAAGCACGCATGCTGATTACAAATGGATCAGAAAAGTCTGCACATTTACACCACAAAGTCAGCAAAAGAGGAACATGTTCACCTTACCTTTGAATTGGAGGTGATGATTGTAGAAAGAAAAGCTTGTTGAGGGTCAAATTAGTCCAGAATAAAGCATAATCCAGAGACGGAGAACTTTAAAACTGTCACGCACGTCATTGCATGACACAGATTTACAGAGCAGCAGCTGCATAAATCAGGCTTTAAATTAATTAAATAAGTCATCAAAAATTGTAAATTTGATAGCTTAACTATTTTTCTGTTTAATTTGATAACACCTGTACCTGGATGTGTTGCTGTTTGTGGTTAAATGATTTTAAAAAATGTTGAAAACTTTAAAGGTTCATTCAGTAGTTCAGCGCAGTTGGAACCAAAATGGCGCCATGTTCTGAGTTGACGCCACTCTCTCTATCAAGGCACACTAGGAGGGGGCAGCATTAAAGAGTTGGAAAAAAGGCTCTTCTTGTGATTTTTGTTCAGATTACGAGCATTTCTTCCCATGTTCTGTCAGTAAAAGTCTCAGGCAGACTGAGCACAATCAGTCTGCTGAAAGGAGGGGTATGAGGAGACAGACCCAACTACTTATCTACATAAATAGAAATCATAGTATATGGTATATCAGCTAGATTTGGAAATCAATCAATAATTATTATTTGAAGTTGAATAAAATTCAGTGCTGTAGTTGTTCAGGCCACTTTTGTTATTCAGTCTGCTGTATAATGTCACAAAACCGTAAGCAAATGCAAGTAGAACAATAGTCTAGCTGTCTAAAATGTCACCACAATAATCTGTAAAGCATTGGGTATATATAGCCTTATGGCATGATAAGTACACAATTGTCGTGTCTGGAATCTCATTGTGTCCACATTCATTGTGTATAGAGCCTTGGCCTATTTCCAAACAGCACTCAGAATAGCTCAAGAGGACTCTGCACCTGTCATCTTTAATGAGGTAACACCATGATAATAACAATACAATACAATAACAATAATAATAACAATACATGGCAGAATTTTTTGTTGCATTTGCATTCAAGTGGGATGACTAATGAGTGAGCATTTATGCCTGTGTTTGTGAGAAGGACGCGGGGCTGTGTGTGCACTGCAGCGTCTAAAAAGCAGCTAGTTCTAATTTATCAATACTGCAGAAAACTCATATTAAAACCCTTTTTAAATATTCAGTATGTATGCATGTATGTATGTAATATATAACACAATGCTAACGTATAAGCATTGTCTATCATTTGCAGTTGTTTAATTGGTATCAATGCAAAGTGTATGTATGTGTATATATATATATATATATATAAATTATACATTTATTGTTATTTACATTAATTACTAAGATCCTGCTGTCTTACCTACAATTTGTACATGTTCAATAAAGCTCCTCTATCAATCAGTCATAAACAATATTTAGGCTATGTCTTAATGGTGTTTGCAGGAGGGCGTGCGTGTGCGCATACATGAGCTGTTGACGAGCAAAAGTTAGCGTGCATGCATACATACGTGAAATGTCTTGTAAATCACTCCACATGTTTATCAGTTTACAACAATGGTGTTCAAAGTATTCCAGAAAGGGGCCAAGAGGGTGCACGTTGTCTTTGCAGGAACTGACTCCAGCAGGTGATTTCACTGATCACCTGCTGGAGTCAGGAAAACCTGCGCCCTCTTGGCCCTTTCTCAGAATACTTTGAACACCATTGCTTTACAAAAACAACGTTTTCAGTTTTAGAAGTATTTATTTTGTGCTAGCTTTTGCATATTATATAGTCCATGAGCCAGTCATGAATTTTGACCTAATCGGTACCACTTAAGCAGAAAAAAAATGACACTTAGAATCCAGCCTCAGTGTATCATGGCCTACACAAAAATGTATGATAACCATACCAGGATGGTGGCTGTAGCCATGTAGGGGTCAATGAAGAATTACACAGAGGTCAAACTTTAAAAATGCTCCAATCAATGAAAAATTACACAGAGGTCAAACTTTAAAAATGCTCCAATCATGTTGAAAACTATATCACATTATTTGTCTGATCATAATAATTCCAAAAAGGTATAGTTTGGACTATCTATGATGGAATGTTCTGGAGTTATGGGGTATAAACAGCAAAAATGGTGACAAAGGTCAATTTCAGTTTGTACGGCATCAAAAGTTAAAATTGCGCCAGTTTCAGCCTAAATGATGCAAATTATTGGTTGAAATAAACGGATAAATAAATGGAATAGTTTTGACTGTGTTGAATGCTTTGTCTCCAAAGTAAAGGTCAAACAAGGTCAACATCCATTGAATTGACATGACATGTGACATATGTTACCCTGTAACATGAAAACTAAGCATGACAGATGGTGCAAACTATTCCTTTTTAGAACCCTATTAACCCCAAACAATAATCACACTGATGAACAACATAACCTGCCAGAAAAACTCACTAATTCATTTAGCTTAACTTCAGTCTGCTGTCTGTTTCACACATTCTTTTCTTTTTTCTTTTCTCATATTACACAATTTATTTTACTTGCACATTTCATTTGCCACATTTTATTACTGTGAATTATTCAGTGTTTAATGTATGTTTATATTATATTGTATATTTGTGCATGCCATACAAGAGAGAGTGCAGCTCAAACTGAAGTCAGATTCCGTGTATTCTGTGGATACTCGACAAATAAAAGCTGTTCTGATTCTATATCTTGCTCCCATACCCGATGGCCATATTTGATGGCCTCAGTTAATAATATATAGTGTGTGTGTGTGTGTGTGTGTGTGTGGGGCGGGGGACTTGAGAAATGACACAAGGCCTCATTTTACCAGCTGTTGTAGCTCAGATAATTACCATTAAAAACAGGAAGAAATGAAACACCATGATCCTGATACTAGAGGGAAATGAAAGTGAATTTATTCCCTGCTGATCCATCATTAACTTGTGCTGCAAAATGTTGGCTTGTTCATAGAGGTGCAAGCAGTTTTCAGCAGCCCTTCATCCATGCATTTCAAATATCCCATCAAATAGTGCATGTTTTTTTTTGGCACCCCGGGCTCGGGGCTGTAGGTTGTATTCACAGGTCAGGAGTACAGTACGGTTAGCATTTACTGGTTCATGTCTGGTAAGATGGTTTATTTGTTGCTTCTTTAATAGTGAGATCTGAGGTGAGGGACATTTGGGAACAGGTGAAGCAAAAGAGGACAGGCTGCTGGGTCAAGTGCTGCACAGACGTCAGGTTATCTATCAGCCGTAGGCTCCTGTATGTATAGACTATGTATAGGCTTGTATAGACTTTTATGTTTGTATACAGTATAGGTCATTAGATTCAGTCTCATGTCTGAAAAATAAATAACAAAAATAAAGAAGTACAAATGTTACAGTATGAGCTGCTCGGGTCCAGCAGGCAAAGTCATGGTTCATAAAAGCAGTTAAAGGTTTTTCTTTTTTCAGCTGAAGTGATCAAATCAACTTTTGTAAGTTGGTTGGGTAATGATTATTGTCTCTGCCCAGAATGAAATTACAGTCCATCAATGTTCATCCCTGTTCAGAGTCACACTACTCTATCTTCCAAAGGATAACTCGCACTTATTTTTTACCCGAGGCCAATATGGCTGTTGGTTATGGATAATGCTGCGTTTACACATAACGACGGCACGTCGCGAATGCCAAGAAGTATACATTCTTGGCCGCTGATTACGAATGTGATCTGGAACTGCTGCAACCTGTTACCACTCGTTACTATTAATGGCACGTGTTGCTGGCGAATTATCAGGAACCATTACGCATGGTCAAAAATAATGTTCTGTGCTGTTGCTCGCTGTTACATTACGTTATGTCATGTTATAAATGAGGCAAATTGTCTCCACACATGCACACACACCCATATTCGTCCAACCATCAGCTGCTGAGCAATTCAGATTGCTCCAGTTTGCTCCTCAAAATCCACAGCAGAAGAACTTTGTGACTGCATGCTTAGTTGGGCTCTGTGCCATTGAGTGGTACAGAGAGGAGGAGGAGACAGAGAGCCAGATGAGTGGCTCCACGCAGCTCTCATCTCGCTCATTTTCCCAAACATCAGGCGCAGCAGCAGGTGGAACACTGGTGGAAGATTTTTTGACAGCCAAAAACATGCTCCATGAAAATCACGAATATCACGCACCAACTGGCACTATTAAGAAACCTATTCAGATGCGTTAAGTCACGTTAAGAATGTCAGAAATGTGCCAAGAATGATGCAAATAGGACATTCGTAACGTGTCCTGCTGTTGGGTATTTTCTCCTCCAAACATTTTTAAAACCTTTAACAAGACAAACAGAGTCAAGAAACACCAGTGAGACAGAAAGTCAAATTTTACGCGCGGAGTGCAGTCAGGCTGTACACCAAGGCTACACTAAAGTCTGGCCTGCGCTTCGCTCTTTTTATTAGTGAATCCCTCATCACATAAACAAAAACTTGTCCTAAGGGTGGGGGAATGACGCAAGACAAGTTTCTTCCCGTAACATAAACACACACGTCAATAAGTACAGCTGTAAGCATAAAACAGTTTCTTTCTTTTACTCTTATCGTCGAAGGTCAGCACATCTCGTTCGCAGTTATCAGCTGTTCTGCATCTGCCTGGAACACTAAGCATCACATCACAATCAGTCAAAATTCAACCTTCAGTTCTTTTACTCCCAGTCGTTAGCGGCTACGAAAACAAGTTGTATAATAATAATAATAAGTACATCCAGCTCCTCATTCCCAGTTCAGATTGACCCCAGCATGCTAAAACAAGGTTGAATAACACGTACATTCTCGGGGTTAAGTGCAAACAGCACAACACCGTTCTCATCAGAAAGAAGACAAAAGGTACAAATGTTTAACAGTGATAACATATATATATATATATAAAATCCTTAACATTTCCCACCTGTTTATCACCTGTTAAACATACAGTAGGCATCACCCAGCTTAGTTAGTTTATTAACTTAGTTTATTCTGTCCACGTTTTTATTAATTGAACACCACCAACAGATGGAAGATTTGAATCCAGCTGCTATTTGATCAACCAGTTTATACTCGTCAGGCACTCCTCTGGGGACTCCTATTGCGTCAATATATGTTGGATTTCCTACTCCTTTCCAATCTCTTTTTACTCTATGTCTGGCTATGCCTTTCTGCCAATCCTCAGGAATAAGAGAGGCTGCATATGTCGTAACGTCTTCAGGGGTCATGGGTAACAATAATGATATTAATGCACAATAACCTGACACATTTCGTGGCAGTCTGTCAAAGATTCTGTTATCACCCACACCACCACCATACATCACTCCTACCGACTGGTATAAATGAACCGTTTTTCTGTATTATTCGACTACACCACTTGTCTTATTACTTTTTCAGCTAAAGCTTCATAGGCTAAGAGTGTGTTAACTCATCACGTCAACAGTTCAAGCTTGAACTGGAGTTGTGAGCTTTTCAATATCATCATATTCTCAGTACAGTCATTACAGTTTTCTCCACTAAGGTCCTGACTGTTTCAATGCTTGATATTTGGCAATAGTTTGTTGGAAGGCCAGATTACACTGTACAAATGTATTTGACACCATTTGCCAACCATTGTTTTGATATAAGGGATCACACAACACATGCAAAGTCCAATCAGAATTAGGACTATAATAACTGGTGTCACCATTTTCAATAGTAACTGCCAACATGGTCCTGAAGTCAACCAGGACCAGGGATTCCACCGGTTCACGGCTAGGGTGTCTTATGCATTGCATCACGAAGTTTATTCAGCTCTTCCAATGCGTCCTGCATATCCACTGAATGAATGGAGTCTAGGATGAAAGTAACAGCATGTTGTGTTCAGCAGAACACAAACTCCTCCCTGTGAACCAGTAAGCAAGTCTAAAACCATACGATTTTGCATCACCATGGTACGTAAAGCATCTATTTCAGTGTTTTGAGCTGCTACTATTTTTTTAGTTACATTCATGAACAGACCCAATCGATAATTCAGAGTTTCAATCATTAATGAATTTTTTTCCCACTCCTATCCAGGGGAACAATGAATGTGCTATTTTATCTCCTACAGACCACAATTTTTTGGTCCTTTAGTACATCCGAGCCCCACATGTGATTATGTGGTAACACATCTGGGTATATCAATCTCCTCCGTCTGGTGCTGCCATTCTTCTCTGTGGAGGTCCTACCACATATGTATGGTCAGTCACCTGGGTAGGTGCATACACACCACCCCAATTTGGTGGGAGACTCATGTACAGTCTGGAACCATAAAGCCAATAGATGTCATCATACACCGGAGTACCATTTACAGGTGGTAGCAAAAACTTACTAACATAAGCACATGATTCATCCGTTCCCCATGGACAGGAGCCTGTATAATTACATCCCCGTCCAATGTGATGAAGATAAGTACCATCCACATATTATGTTTTGGTTAGGCTTAAATTATTTGATAAAACATACGTTTGGGTACACAGACGTTTCTTAATTTTACCTACATTTTTATTCCCTGTCCCGTAAAAGCAAATTGGGAATGGCCGTTGTGATGACAATTTAACGTGATGATATTTTTGCGTTTCCCTTCAGTCTAGTCAATGGAGCAGCACTTGGGCACGCTTGTACGTCCTCTGTTGAAATCCCTATCATATAAGTGGTTGCACTGAGGCAAGTGGTGTTACATCTTATCAGATTTGCTGAGAACTGCTGCCCCCGAAATACAGTTTTATTATGCATCCGTATGATAAGACATTCTGTCACCCTAGCAGGGTACGGTTTAGCCGTCAGAGCTGGGTGTGTTGAGGATATAGGTATTTGCGAACAAACATAACAATTAGTAACGTAATTCCATAGCCAATAAATGAACATATCTGTACCACATATTAGTATGGTATATATGAGGGTGTCCATCTGTCTCATTCACATTATGAATAAACCTCTTCTGACGTTGCTTGCGTTGTTCTCTGGCTTGGTCCACAGTGAGCTGCAATTCTTGGGTCAACCACCAGGCCAGGAATCCGAGGAGCACGAAACACACTAAGATCACAACGCAACCGGCTGCCCTACCAACAGTCCGGCAGCGGCGGCGCTGAGCACGCCGCTCCGGGGTCTGCTGTAGTTCAGTCATGATTGCTAGGATACAGTGTTGTTAACCACCTCACCTAATAGTGCAAGGATCTCCCTGCTTCACTGGCATTGAGACAATCTATTGCTAATTAAATAGACTCCCTTTGTAGCCAGACTTCCCCTTACACTGTGGAGGCCCGCCATACACACGCTTGTATCTTACAGTGATGTATCCCACGTTGATCTCTCCGCTATCTTTACTGCAGTTGGTGTTGTTAACAGCACTTGGTATAGGACCCTTCCCAACGAGGACTGGACCAGTTCTTCCTCTTAATCACTCTGATGACCACCCAGTCTCCTGGCTAGACTACTGGAAGGCCGTCCTGTGGAAGATCAAAATTATTCGGCAGTAAATGTGTTTAAGTTATCTCTTCTGTGGTTAATGTCTTTTTTCATAAAATTTGCTAATGTTTGTTCCTCATCTGCTGTTTTAGTATCCATGTCAAATTGGTAGACGATATGGTCGTCCATAAAGTATCTCAAATGGTGTTAACCCTGATGGTGTTGGTGTTATCTCATATACAATTTTACTAGGTCCAACATTCAATCCAGGTTCGTTTTGTCTCTTCTATACATTTCCTTAATCTTATTTTTATTGTGCCCTTTGTCCTTTCCACTAATCCGGCACTGTGTGGATGATAAGCACAATGATTTTGAGATTGACCTGTAGCGCTTCTCCTACGTATTGCACTATTGTATTAACAAAATGCGCTCCATTATCTGAATAGACTGTTTCTGGTATTCCAAATCATGGAATGATGTCTTTGCACAATGCCTTAGCCACTGTAAGTGCATCTGCATGTTTTGTAGGGAACAATTCTACCCATTTTGAGAAGGCATCAATTATGACTAAACAAAATTCCTTCCCTTCATGTTTACTCAGCTGTATATAATCCATATGAATCACTTGAAAGGGATATTGTGGTGTTGGAAATTTGCCTCTTTGGGGTCTCAAATGCCTTGTGAATTGTGTTTTGCACATGTCATGCATGCTCTACAATGCTGTTTTGCATATGCATCGAACCCATAAAGACAAAAATAGATTGCAATTGCGATATCATACCCCTGATGAGACATGCGTCACGCCATGGCTCATAATAGCTGCCCCATTTAAACATATTTTTTTGGCAATATGGGTTTCTTTTGTGGTCATACATACAAATCATTTGCATACGTAGCTCCATTTAGCTATCCACATTGTTTTTCCTCTGTCAGTTGCCTGCTGTTGCATGTCAGCAAGCAGTGTATGACCTAAATGCAAATCTGGAGTAGTTTCCTGTACAACAAAAGGAAACTACTCTGCTTTGCTGCTCTGTCAGCAAAATCATTTCCTTTTGAAATACTGTCAGAGCCTTTGGTGTGAGCCGCCACATTTGCATATAGCAATTTGGTTAGGCAATCTCACAGCCTCAGTAATGCAGTTAGGAGAGTGGCATGAGGTCACTGGCTTTCCAGATGATGTCACCATTCCACGCTCTTCCCACAGTTTTGCAAACACATGCACTGTGCTAAAAGCGTACTGGCTGTCTGTATAAATTGTTACAGCCGTACCTTTAAACAGATAGCAAGCTGGCAGTTTAAAGCAACTAATTCAGCTGCTTGTGCTGAAAATGAGGATGGCAATGAAGCAGAATCCAATACTTCTGATTTGTGACAACAGCATATCCAGATTGTGTTGTCATAAGCGTTTTTTAGTGGAAGAACCATCCACATACACAATTGTACTGTTTGGGATGGGTGTGTCCCAGAGGTCTGGGCGTGCTTTCGTACAGGACCGTAGCTACATCAAGACAATTGTGCGGCTCACCATCCTCAGGTAAGGGTATCAATGTGGATGGATTCAATGTTGTACAGCGCTCTACCGTAAGATGTGGTTGTGATAATAGCAAGGACATACACGAAAGATGTCTTGCTGGGGACAAAAGGCTCATGTTTGTCTGCAACAGAAGTGCAGAGACTGCATGTGGAACTTTCAGTGTCAACTGATGGAATAGAACAACATTACTGCTACTTTGAACAGCCATAGAGGCCGCAACAACAGCCTGTACGCATGGTGGTAAAGCACTTGCTACTGCATCCAATTTAGATGAGTAGGCAACTGGCCTCAATTTTGAGCCATACACTTGAACCAAAACACTAGTCATGAACTTATTCTTACAATCAGCTGTTTGAATGAATGGTTTACTATAATCTGGTAGTGCCAAAACTGTGGATGACACTAATGTTTGTTTTACTTTTACAAAAGCTTCCTCAGCATCTTTGTTCCATTCCAACACGGTTGACATTGAAATATCATCCTTGTACATCAAATCAGAAAGTGGACTAGTCAATTCTGCATAGCAGGGAATCCATGCCCTGCAGTAATTAGTCAGTCCAAAAAATGACATCATCTGCTTTTTGGTTTGTGGTTTTGGAGCGTGCAAAATTGCTTCCTTCCTGTCAGACAGGATCGTGCGCCCTGTGGCTGATAATTCATGTCCTAAATATTTTACTTTATCCCTACACAACTGAACTTGTTTTTACTCACTTTGTGGCCATTATCAAATAAGAAACATAATAATGCTACTGTGTCAGTTATGCAGTTTTCTCGTGTGTCAGAGGCAATCAAATGTCATCGACATACACTAATAGTTGGCTATCTGCCGGTGGAACGAAATTAGCTAAACATGCTGACATGACTGAGAATAAATAGTTGGACTCTCTGCGTAACCCTGCGGTAATCTGGTGAATGTATATCGTTGTCCTTTAAAGGTAAAAGCAAACCAGAATTGACTATCTGGGTGTACTGGCACAGAGAAAAATGCATTACTTATGTCAATTACTGAGAAACTATTAGAATTTGGTCTCAGCGAATTTAACAAGGTGTGTGGATCTGGAACACATGGTGCTCTTTTAATCACAGCAGCATTTACTGCCTGCAGATCTTGAATCATTCTCCACCCCCACTGAGGGCGGAGCCTTTTTTACAGGAAATATGGGTGTGTTACATGGTGAATCTGGACATGGCACTATTACTCCTGCTGTTAATAAATCCTCTATTACTGGCCTGATTCCTTCAATTGCATCAGGTTTCAATGGATACTGTCTTACACATGGTCTGTATTCTGTTTTTGGTCTTATAACTACTGGTTGTGTATTTTTTATCAGTCCTACGTCTGAAGGACCTGTTGTCCACAATCCTGATGGTACAGAAGAGAGAGATCATCCTCTTCAGGACTCAACTGAAACACTCAGGATTGTGAAGTGGACACATCAATGTGTGTTCCAGCTGTCAGCACCAATGAGACATTAACTGGCACTTTATACAATTTAGTTGATGGACTGAACTCTGTTCCTGGTCCAACTCTGCTCCAATCAGTGGCTGACAAAGCTGTTATGACTGTCAGTCCCAATTCTTGCCATTCTGTCAAATATGGTTTACAAAGTGACACATGTAATGGCATACCTGTGAATCTCAATTTTAAAACATCTTCAGTGGCACCTGTTACTGTTATGACAGTTGTTGAGTTGCCATCATGAATCAAATCGGTCATTGTCAGCTTCACAGGTGAAATATTTTTCAATTTGTTTTCATACACTGGTGTTCCTGGCAATATGCCACTATGGACTCTAAATACACTCTCAAATCTGCATCTAAACTCTATCCATGGTTCTCCTTCTTTCTGTGTTGTCCTGGTAATTTCAGTATAATTATCTTTGGTCCTAACACACCTTTTGCCCGTGTAATCATAGCTTCCACTCTTGTTTCTAAGACTAGATCATCATGTGTCAGTGGTACGCCTTGTTGGTCTGCAGGATTCCAGTCTCCGCGTACCTGACTCCATTTAGGGCCACATGCTTTCATCCACACCTGTTGGACTTCAGGTCCACTAAGGTGGTAAGAATTTCTAATGTTTTCTATATCCTGCATAAATCCCTCAATATCGACATGTGGCGATGGTATCATGTCGACTGCTGCTTTGATATCATCAGCATTCCATGTTCGATATACGAGCATGGTTGATCGCTGTCCTGCTGTTCCTGCACGAGGATTTGGTACTTCTATCATAGGATAGGCACCTCCCTGGTCACTGTGTTCCACCATGGGAGGGGCTGTGGGCACTTTCGCTTGACTGCGTGTTTGTGGTTTTTCTGGTTTTTCTGGTTTTTCTGGTTTTTCTGGTTTTTCACTTTTTACCTTAGGTTTTGCTGCTAAATCATACTGTGGTGGCGGTACATCGTCATCCTCTGGTAGAGGAGATAAAGGTGTTGTTGTCACCGACGATCCAGCCGGCGGTGGTTGCTGAGGTTGTTCTGGTTCTCTGTGCTGAATTATCACATCTTCTTCTGCCTTACCTACAGCTTTCTTTTTCCTTGCTTTCTCTAATTGTCGCTTCTCTGCTCCCTTCTGTCTGTTCTCTGCTTCCTCCTCCCAAAATGCCACTAAATCTGCCCCTACTTTCTGCATCTTTTTCTCATCACCTTTATGTTGCTGTTCTAACTCCTTCTTTAGCTTCTGTATACTGATCAGGTTCAGTCGTCCGTCAAAGTCATGTTTATTTATCCAGGTCTCCAATTTCTTTGTTGCTTTTGGA